>NW_024041484.1:16871836-16897137 GCF_014851395.1 Micropterus salmoides
CTCACTGAACAAGGGAAAGTAGGAGTGGTAGCTCTGAAAGAGGGAATGAAAGAGAAGAGAGGAGCATTAAGCTGTTCTTTGTTATGATGTGTTGAGTGTTTATTATAAAGTTGGTTAAGACTACACTTCATCACTTCAGCTACACTTTTTATTTAATTTTTCTAAAATAATAAGGCACTTTATTTAATTTACTTAAATTTAAATTTAGAATTTAATATTAGAGTAGTTATTAATTATTATCCCTCCAGTTTGATGTGAAAAATATTATTTGATTTGACAGTCCGTTGTTGACTAAAATATATGTTGATACAACTATACGTTATGGTACTGAAAGATAACACAAGTTAGTCGTTTCGATGTTCCGGACCTTTGCTTCAGGAAATTTTCTCTAACTGGACCTCTTTGAATTCTAATTGAATACCCCTGAGGTAGAAGAAAGAAGGATGCAAGTTGACATAATTGACAGAAGCGCATACAGGATTTGTTTGTTTATTGTGGTCTGCTGAGGGCCGGGTTGATTGAAAAGCCTAAATAGCTGTTGCACTTAAATGAATAGATGCAGGCCCATGAAATAATCTTTATACTGTTATCTTCGAGGTGATTCTATTTTGTGGAGAAAATGCAGTTTAATATCTTTTATTCTCTGGGGGCCCCAAGCGCTCTGTACCCTTTACCCATTTTAATTATTTACATTTAATTACTCTTAAGTGTGGGGTTTTCATATATGGATATCTTTACACAAGCTCAATACATGATTAATTTAACATTGAGAATGTGTTTTTCCAAGTCACTGAGAAGCTTGAGGGATTGCGCTCTTTAATCCTCAGTTTATTTTATTGGTCTTTATCTGTTGTATGCGTTTATCTCTCTTGGTCTCCCTTCTCTCGCACATATTGTCTCATCCTCGTAGTGCTTTCTCTCTTTCTCTCCTGAATTTCCTTGTGTGTGTTGCGCTCTCTCTGGAGGCTATATGTAATTACTGTCAGAGGGGGACCTGCATAGATCTGAGTGACCTTGGACACTAAAAGACAGAGGCCACTCCAGGCACGGGGGGTGGGGAGTGACTCTGCACTGTACACTGTGTTGCTTTGGCACTATGCTGGAGAGTCGACATAATTAAAAACTTACTAAACATAGCCCTGAAGTCTTTATGGGTGCGTAGCCATAATGACTGCAACTTCAGTTCCGGATGCTCTGCCACTTTTCTTTTTCTAAATCAAAGACATAAGTTTTAAAGTAGTAACGTTTCTCTATAAACCCATAAACTGTGCCCCAGTTCCATTACGTACTAATTTAGATTTTGAATAGAGCTAAAGGATAAATATGTCAGCTGATAGGTAGAAATTATTGCAGTATAGAAATGCCAAAGAGATGTTTGAGACAATTTAGAAACAGTTTCATAGTTTGCCCACTAAAAAGCCAAGACAAGTTCATTTTTTAACTGGGTCAAAATTCAAAAGGAAAAAATGCAATTTTAAGTGATCCTTCTCAAAATGTTATCTAAAGAAACAAAATTTAGGCCAATGTATCTTTTATGTAACTCAAATCAATATTGGTATTGGCCTTTTATCGATCAGCTCTCTGTGTTTATACTGGAAAAGTCACTGACGAATATGGATTGTTATAGAACAGAAACATAAGTAGGAAAAAAGCTTTTTAACTAAAGGCCACCTACTAGCTTTTACCTTAGCATTCAGCTACATAGCTCATAGAGGCCATCACATGACCAAAGTATGGAACTAAAATCAACTGAGCTATCCGTATGACATACTGTACTTCATCTGCTTAGAAAAAAGAAAATGAGCCTCGTAAAACTAGCAAGTGGACACTGAGTTACAATTGACTTGATTTTTTTTGTCAAACTAGCTCAGAATGCAGATTAAATCTGCTTGCTTTGGCCAGTTTGAACTCATTTTCCATTGGCCCTTTCCGTATCCCCAGCATGATGTTTTCTCCAATTATGTAACCTTAGTTCTTATCACCTTTTGTGTGTTGCATACATACCTGGTTCCCGTGTACGAGTTAGCAGCCTGCATGGGCTGTCCTTGCGTACATGCTGTATCAATGGGAAACATTCCTACTGGGTTTTCTCTGCCTACTTAGCAGCCTCCCCCTGATTTGGACCTCACTCAGTTGTCATCCGTAGGACTGGATTGCTAGGCCTGGCTCGGCCAAACAAACACATTTTCTGCCCACCGCAAGCCTCAGCTGCAGCGCAATTGGCGGTACGTCCTGTCTAGTGCTTGTTTCTTGGCACCCATACAGACTCATTATGAGTGGAGTCGTTCCCCCCAACCAGGTGCCATTCCGTCCACATTATTCACACTTCTACCTTTTACACACAGCAGCTGTTCATCACCTAATGATGCTGGACCCAGCAACTGATGGAGCAAGGCAGGCAGAGAGCTGTTCTCTCTCTGGCTACACTTCAAACCAGGCCCCTTTCTGTCTTTTGAAATTGAATTCCATTACTTTGAAATGTTTCAATTTTATTTTCTCGTGAGCTTTTCTTTACTGCCAATGGAGAATTTTCATATTTACTTGTTTACTTGTTCCTTCTTTGTGTTGGCGGTCTCTTTTAATGTATGCTTTCCCACACAACTGTGTCGTCAGCCAACATGGCCTCCCTACAGTGATGTCACAGTATCACATTATCATCAGCTTTCTTTTCATGTCCAAGTCTGTATTAAGTGGAGGCAACTTGACACAGTAACACTGGTATACGGGTGCTGATTTCTATAAAAGGACTTTAAAATTACTGTAGCATTTCATATTATCAGGGCGAGTGGCCCGCTAATTAGATGTCATGTCAAGGCAGCCAGACAGGCAGCAGATTATTACTTTATACAATGGAGATAAAAAAAAAATACCCCCCCCCCCCCCCCCCCCAATGGTCCACACGTAGAAATGGAAGTTGCAACGCTTCCTGTATGTTATTATTATTTTTGGATAAAATATCTTTCTGCAGCACTGTGGGCATCAAGCCAAAGTCAGTCAGGGGTTGAGATAATTAACTCCTATACCAGTGTGTTATGAACCTACCGTTTTTCAAAAGCATTTGAGAAAGTAATTTTTGTTAATCATGTAAGTTCTTAACAGTCTAATTAAAACAATGAAGTGATGGTACTAATTGTGAAATGGAAAAACATAACTCAGATTTCATTCAAGACTTAAGAAATGCAACAAAGGGCTAAATGTAACAATTGTATAAATGATTATATTGAATAGTTTAATGATTCCATCAAATTAGTGGACAATGGCTTTAATTACTATACTGTTCTCCCACTGTGGAGTGAAATCATCTTAAAGCTAAAGCTGCTTGTATGTTAAACCATATTCATTTTAATTTTAAATTCAGTCACAATAAAATTTGATGTAATTTAAATAATTAGACACACACTCAATACTCAATACTTTAACAGGCTGAAAAAAAGAACAAGGCCTCGCTGTGGTGGCTTTAGACCATATACCTACCGTGAGCAAAGTAACCAAGCAGGTGAATGAAAGTTCCTGTAGACGCAGCAGCCGATGCCGCAGTTTTTCACTCTCCCAACTCCCTGCCACTGCAGCGGATGCAATATTTAGAGGTCAGAACCTGCCCGGATGATCTCCTCCCTCCCAAGGCATTCATTATTAAATCAGATATGCAACTTAGCTTCTAAAAGGTCAGCTCACCTGTCGCTTTGAGGCGGGGTGCTTTTGATTTTCAGGCGGAAAATAAGCGTCTTCATCTGCATTCTTCACTATCCTAGCAAGCATGATTTGCAGTAATGTCAGCTTCTGGGTCTTACCTAAAGCTGAATGGCTGAATGACACTTTTCACAGTGGTGAGCCACTTACAGGTCCAAATGGGGTTCTTTTCAAAATTGGCCAGCCTCATCCACCCCCCAGGTCCTCTTCCCCAAATGTTGCTCAGGGCCATCTTGTGAATATATTTGGACTACTCACAATCAAAACAGGGCATTAGCTCCAGTCAATGAGGCTCGACAGGTGGCAGAGAGCGGAGCAGGAGAGACTGATGCAAAAAGAGAGCCACAGATGCTGTCTCTGTCTAGATTTTTCAGTGATGGCTTTTCCAATTACAGAAACAGTAATTTGCTGTAAAGGGCTCCAGACTGCCGGGAAGGGTCGAATGGAACAGGGTAATTGGTGGTGGTGGTGGGGTATTGCATGAGATATAATCCATATCACTCTCCAGTGGGAGTGGAGCAGCATTAGTCAAGCAGGGGGATCATTTGTTTTTTATAGTGACCTCCCTCAACACTGGGCAGATGCTGACACCGCTTTAAACATCATTCAGGAAGGGGAGTAAATGGACTTTCTCTTGTCTTAGCTCCCTCCTTGTCACACTGTGTCTTCAGAAAATGTACAAATATCCCCAGGTGAGCTTCGGTTCTTTGTTGACCAACCACAGGGGGCATTGGACACATAACAGCTGTATGTGTTGAATCGCATACACAAAATCAGCCTCCCGAGCCAGTACATACTGTACCAAGCCTGTGTTTTGTTGTTTGTCAGTGCAGCCTTTTACCTTTTGAAGTGTTGCTTGTATGTCCTGAAACGTAGCCCTTCCTCTACCCCAGAGGATAAAGCCTGTCTAAACCTCATGCATATTTAGCACACGCAAACTAACAGGTGAGCAAAAGCACAAAGCTCTGTTCAGCGACTGAATCTCTCAGATGGTAGATGATGCGACATCCATGTTTCCACACTTTGACCAGTCAGCCACACAGCAAAGGGTCCTCAATATATCTAAGATAAGCAGGAATATTGAGGCAAAACACTTGTGTGTAAGCTTCAGTTTGTGTCTACTAGATGTTGCTTTTTCCTTCACAAATTATAGTCAATTATAACCAGGTTTATGTTTCTGGATCCTGTCCAGTCGATTGTTTCCCTGGCAGGTGTCCTTTTCATAGATGCACTCCACTTTGACTCTTAATTCCTTCATTCTTATAAGCCAGGGAATTAGAACGCTTTCTTAAGCAACCATTGCTCTTGGCCTCTGCCTCTGTCAAATTGTGATTATTACCCTTCTGTGGTTTAATGGCCTTCGTAAACATCTTAATAGAATTCTGTATGGCCTTGGGATGCGTAGCGAAAGGGCACATGATTCACTGTTTTCATTGGCTTTTTGTTCCCCCTTGTCTCTGCTCACACACTGTGTGCCACAATATAATCAAATACGATCATAACCAACCTGTACAACTGTTGTCAGTCTCTCTAACGCTTTCTCTCTCTCTCTCCTTCTCCATTGTTTTCTTGTTTTTAAGCCTAATCGCTCCCTCACTCTGCCCTGAGTATTCACAATGTAATTATATATGATTTACAAACAGCTGCAGCCATAATGGTGTATAAACAAATTACAAAACGAAAGAGAAAAAACAACAGCGGAATAAAGAGATGAGGACGGAGAGAAATTGGCCAGCATCAGGCACAGTCAGTGGGTTAGCTGTTTTTTTGCATCATCGCTTTGGCTCTCCCTTCAACACAAAATGAGCACTCACGCTCGACATGGTTGTCCCCTTCTGCACGCAGATATTTAGTTTGTCTTTATGCCAAAATTAAAGTGGAATCTGCCTCTGTAATGTGTGTCCTAGCTGCACTTCCTTCCTAATGTTCACATTCATTCAGAATTTCATTGGGATGCTGTACTCTCAGACTTTACTCAATTGACCCCAGAGGGCCACGTCTGCAGCATTTTAAGCTCATTTTTGTTTTTTTTTCCATGCTGACTGCAGTAGTGTCTTGTATTGTGTGGTTCCACATGCCTGGCCTTTCTGTATATTTCTTTGTGTTGCGATATGCATATTTACAGAATTTTCTGACTATACCTTTGTACACAAGAGCTCACTTGGACTTAAACCTGCACACATGGATGATGAGTTCCTAATAAATTCTTAACACCAAAGCCAGTTCACCTTTTGTCCAATAAGCCTGGACAGCAAATTGGACCTCGTAAATCCCAGCAGAGAATAATGATGATGCATGAGGCACACTCTGCAGACTAAATCAAACACACCTTCCAAATGTTGACATGCATGTTAGGGCTGAACCATTAATTGCAATTAAATCAAACCCAATATGGCCTGCAATTTTAAAATAGCAGGATGTGCAGCATTTGGTAAAGGTGATATGTGTGCTAAAAACATCATTTGAAATTAAATATTGTTGTATATTGTATGTCCTGGCCTACACATCATATTCTACAGACTTGGGAGCAAATCTTTGTGTAAATCCCCTGCATAATCATTTTAATATGTTAATGAAAATGAGAATAATCATATTGCAGATCATATTACTATTGCAATGATACTCAAAAGTAATCGCAATTCCATTCTTTTTCAAAATTGTTCAGCCCTAAAACATGTCAGAAAATGCTCACAGCAGGCACACAGTGTATGAATTAAAAGGTGTCAGTTTTCAATTTAAGCAGTATCCTTGCTTCAGACAAGGAAGGGCTAAAGCTGTGTTGCAAAAGAGTTATCCAGTAAATAAGGATGGATTATATTTTACTCATCATATTAGTGATCCTATAGAGTTCCACATATTAATCTCATATTAATGTCTACAGTAAAAGCATCAGGAGTTGTTTTGTCAACTTAAAATAAATTTTTGGTAACACCTTCTATGAAGGTCATCGCTATAATCGCTAGAATCTCCGACCATGTTCCATAACACATTGTAACCACAGACTCTGCCTCGTTATAAATACACTTTAGTCACCATTTAGAATTAGTGATATAAAATGGAATAATAGCTTATAGTAATGTTTAATGTTATATAGCATGTCTTTTGTTTGCTTAAAGTAAAGTGTTAAAATACCTATCCCTGTAAAATATATTACAGGTGGACATAATACCATGTGAACTAATTATAAGACCTTATAACATGTAATTGTTTGCTTTAAGTAAAGTGACACACATTTTGCGCAGGAAAACTTTTATTTAGGTTTCAATTACAGCCAAAACCGTGCTTTAATCTGTTAGCTTGCGCAAACCGCCTTCACTTTTCCTGCAGTTGTGAAACAACGGACTTAATGGACACAGTGTGACCTACACTGCAAATGTCTGCCTGACGGGTAACTTACTAAGTAACTTAAATATTTTCCTCCGCTAACTTTCACCGTCACGTTCTCCCCATTCTGCTGCTCGCTCTCTCTCTTTCACTGGCACACACACTAGCTTTGCACACAGGGAGCCACGGTGTGCCAGTGAAAATCAATGTCGCAGTCATATTGATAATCGTGTAAAACTTTTAGTAGCGTGGTCATTCATTCAGCAGCGGCGAAATGAACCAAAAAAAACATGTTTATTTCTTCTTTTAAATAAATAAAAAATTAACTGGCCAGGATTCATGTCAGTCAGTGAATGGACATAGCTGTTAAAGTGTGACTGGACTTGACTTGGGGGTAATTGAAGTGAATCTATGGGTCACAGCGGATCATAAATCAGCTTGTTAAAATTGGTCATCCATAACTATGACCACATAACCCCAGCTAGAGCCTATAAAGACAAATTAAACCTTGAGAAAAGTTCTACAGTCTAACTTTTATCAGCCTACAGTGAGACATGAGAAATAACAGCGGAGAAAAAATTTAAATCAAAACGGACCCTCAATATTTGTTACACAATCTGCACAAAACATCAGGGCACTATTGGAAATGAAGGCATCGGACTGCAGGGATCATCAGCGCTATAGATATATTTTTAGTTTAAACACATTTATCTTAGCTAACCATGGGAAATCTGTGAGTCGGTCCAATGGCAAGAAAACGGCACAAAACTTCATCTGCACCAAGCCATGGTGCAAGTTGGAAATAAGAGCAGCAGCATGACTGCATTATAAGTTAAGTTGTAAAGCTAGCAGCATGGTGGCTTAGAAGAGCATTTTAGCTGACCATCTGATTTGACATCAAGGAGGTGGCTCTCAGGCTGACAGAGATTTGCTCACTTCATAATCAGCTCATCATCAGCTAATCAGTACACTGTTCACGATGTGGTGTGATTCCCCTGCCCCCCCGTAATGTATTACACTTCCACAGTGTCACTCAGTCCTGCTTTACCATTTACATGAATAAAGCATTATAATTAGTTGAGCTAAGACGTCCATCCATTAAAGCTTCATGTGTGTGAAAATATATGTACAGTGGTTTGAAAAAGTGTAATATTTCAAATTGGTGATCTGAAATATTTCAGTGTGACAAAAAATATGAAATCAGAAAGCGGGCAAACACTTTCACACCACTGTAGCAGGTAGAACCCTTTTAAATATTATGTGCTATTAATTTGGTTCACTCTGGACCCAAAGTGGAACATGGCCCACGAACAGAAATAAATATGTCAGTGTGTAAATACACACACACACACACACACACACACACACACACACTCTCTCTCTGAGAAGGAACGAAGGCGCACACTAACTTTTTTTAATGAGATTAATAAATCAAGGAGGTGGCTGGCTATAAGGCTGCACCAAGCTGCTGTGGCGAAGCTGGAGCATAATGATGTAACCACACTACTTCTGTGTGTTGTGCATATGAAGCGAGGGTTTCAGGAAGCAATTCATCTGACATGTTTTCCAAAAACTGCTTTCTCTACAAAAAGCTGAAGATGCGTCTGTTTGGGGTGTCTCTGTGTGTGTGTATTTATACTCCTATTCCCCTTACTGCATTCATCAGCAGTTGGTGTACCAGTGGGTGGCCAATGAGGTGTTAGCCCCCCCCCCCCACAATCAAACTGAGCTGCTAGCTTTTCCTTCACACTCTAAATCCCGCCGTACTCTTTGCTGGTGTTTTTCTTTAAGTTTGACATCATGCTAATGAAGGTTTCCTTCTGCTGTTGGTTGGCAGCTGCTTCCCTGTATCAGCACCGATAACCCTTGGAACACGGCAACATTATTCATTTTTACTTGTTCTCCAAAAGCATAAATAAATGTTAGGTGTTAATAACAACTCACCGCAGCAGTAAAGAAAGATGTGTATTTATCATTTGAGGCTGTAGTGCTGCATTGCCTGCATCTAAGCTGTTTGCTTGATAGTACAGTTACATGCATAGTAAGCAGAACGTTTTACACACACACACACACACACACACACACCCCAACACACACACACCAACGACATTTACACACAAGAAACCAGGTTAGTGGGAGAAATAAAGTTAAGACAGGAAATCAGAGAATGTGTTGACCTGAGCTACAGCAAGCTGATAACTGTAAAACCCAAGTTTACATGCAGATGGTCAGTAATTGGGTCATGGCTGGCATATTCACGGTGAGTCTCCGCAGTGTGAGAACACAGTGTTTCTCCACAATTTGCACATACTCAAATTCTACAAATTGTCTACTGTCCAACTGTATAAACCATTTTAACTAATTCAATTTATCTTTAACTTTGGATTTTTTATTTGTAACAATTTAAAGATATTTACAAAGAAAACATCTATTTTTACCTCTGCTTGTCTTAATGTCCATATTTTCCTTATATTGATACAGATAGAAATATTGTTTGCAGTGAAAGTGATCAATTTCTTCCATCTATAGAGTAATCTCCCCCACGTTCCTCAGGGAAAAGCTTTCCCATTAGAAATATTCTCCTATCCTATATCCATCCATTGTTTAAGTCTGGTAGGCTCAATTTTACGTTTGTGGATATAAGGATACACGGCTATGACTAAAGGTCTCTTCACTGCAGCAGAGAGGAAGGTTTCCAGAGGAAATCTAGCGGTGTTAACTGGGCTTCTCATAATCCCTTACCCTGATTTAGAAAACCTGCATTCTTCTGTACTACAGGTTTAAGAAATCTGGTTATTCCAGAAAGATGGCACTAGACACAGTGATTGTCAGTTTGCTTTGGTTTTACTTTTAGTGTTGTTGTAAGACTAGAAAGTGTGGTACTGAAAAGATTTTATTTTTGCCTCTATATTCCCTCACATTGTGTGAACATGTGTGGTTAAAGATGGTCCATTACTGATGACCGTGGTCTACCCACAAAACCTCCTCCCAGGTGGCAGATTAGTGAAAATGGCCTCTAAAAATACCACCATGGAATTTCATGTGGGCCACTTTACTAACCTAGTGGCTGTAATTGCTTCCACATACCACACACACCATTAATAGACACGGAAGCATAAACATACTCTACCATACACAAATAAATATAGTGTACATATTACACAAACACCAGGAAGTGGCTCCCTTAGAGATGCACATATTTTGCGGCGCTCACGATCGGCTCCCCAATTGCAACTGATCGGTGCATATCACACTGCCACTTGCCACAGTCATTGACTCCATGGTGCACTGACTCACTATCTGATTTCTCCTACTTCCACCATATTGACAGCCACATTCTCGCCTTGAATCCACCATAGTAGGTCTGTTGCACATGAGATAATGGCTTGATTGGCCGTGAGGGCCCATTGGAAGAGCTGGCTCACTTTTACTCAAAGCTGTATTTCTCTAACAGGGTCGTCAAACCAGCATTAGCTCTGTGGTGCTATTTGGCTAACAGCTACAAGAACAACAGATTATTTATAGATTTGGTCTCAGACCCCCATACACATTCACACCGTTTTAGTTTACAAACGGAGAATTAAAACGAATACGATCTCTGTCCATGGTGCAGTGGTTAGAACTGTCGCCTCACAGCAAGAAGGTTGTGGGTTCAAACCCCGGTTACCCTGGCCTTTCTGTGGGGAGTTTGCATGTTCTACCTGCGGGGGTTCTCTCCTGGTGCTCCGGCTTCCTCCCACCGTCCAAAGACATGCAGCCTAGGTTGATTGGTGACCCTAAATTGTCCTTAGGTGTGAGCATGAGTGGTTAATTGTCTATGTGTGGCCTGCGGTGGACTGGCAACCTGTCCAGGGTGTACCCCGCCTTTCGCCCGATGTCAGCTGGGATTGGCTCCAGCCCCCCGCGACTCTGTTAGCAGGATAAGCGGTTGATGATGGATGGACGATCTCCGTCCACACCAGCGTTTTAGAGTTTATCTCCATCTACATTAAAACGACTGAAAACGCACAGTAAGGTACACTGGGCATGCACATGCCAGTGTAAACATGAAGCAGATGGTCTATTCCGTAGTTAAGAAGATTTGGCGAAAAAATAAATAAAAACAAAGTTTTTTTTGGATTGTTACTGAATTAACGCAGGAGTGTGGCGGCGGAAAACAGACTGGGAGTCGTTGCAAAGTAAATATGGCGACATGCACAGTACAAGTGTAGGCAGATAAGTGTTATTTGCACGGTACATAATACACTGCTCAAAAAAATAAAGGGAACACAACACAATGTAACTCCAAGTCAATCACACTCCTGTGAAATCAAACTGTCCACTTAGGAAGCAACACTAATTGACAGTCAATTTCACATGCTGTTGTGCAAATGGAATAGGTGGAAATTATAGGCAATTAGCAAGAATAATAATAATAATAAGCACATCAATGCGAGCTGTGGCAAGAAGGTTTGCTGTGTCTGTCGGCGTAGTGTCCAGAGCATGGAGGCACTACCAGGAGACAGGCCAGTACATCAGGAGACGTGGAGGAGGCCGTAGGAGGGCAACAAGCCAGCAGCAGGACCGCTACCTCCGCCTTTGTGCAAGGAGGAGCAGGAGGAGCACTGCCAGAGCCCTGCAAAATGACCTCCAGCAGGCCGAAAATGTGCATGTGTCTGCTCAAACGGTCAGAAACAGACTCCATGAGGGTGGCATGAAGGCCCGACGTCCACATGTGGGGGTTGTGCTAACAGCCCAACACCGTGCAGGACGTTTGGCATTTGCCAGAGAACACCAAGATTGGCAAATTCGCCACTGGCGCCCTGTGCTCTTCACAGATGAAAGCAGGTTCACACTGAGCACATGTGACAGAGTCTGGAGACGGTGTGGAGAACGTTCTGCTGCCTGCAAAATCCTCCAGCATGACCAGTTTGGCGGTGGGTCAGTAATGGTGTGGGGTGGCATTTCTTTGGGGGACGCACAGCCCCCCATGTGCTCGCCAGAGGTAGCCTGACTGCCATTAGGTACTGAGATGAGATCCTCAGACCCCTTGTGAGACCATATGCTGGTACAGTTGGCCCTGGGTTCCTCCTAATGCAAGACAATGCTAGACCTCATGTGGCTGGAGTGTGTTAGCAGTTCCTGCAAGAGGAAGGCATTGATGCTATGGACTGGCCCGCCCGTTCCCCAGACCTGAATCCAATTGAGCACATCTGGAACATCATGTCTTGCTCCATCCACCAACGCCACGTTGCACCACAGACTGTCCAGGAGTTGGCGGATGCTTTAGTCCAGGTCTGGGAGGAGATCTCTCAGAAGACCGTCCGCCACCTCATCAGGAGCATGCCCAGGCGTTGTAGGGAGGTCATACAGGCACGTGGAGGCCACACACACTACTGAGCCTCATTTTGACTTGTTTTAAGCACATTACATCAAAGTTGGATCGGCCTGTAGTGTGGTTTTCCACTTTGATTTTGAGTGTGACTCCAAATCCCGACCTCCCATGGGTTGATAAATTTGATTTCCATTGATAGTTTTTGTGATTTTGTTGTCAGCACATTCAACTATGTAAAGAAAGGAGTATTTAATGAGATTATTTCATTCATTCAGATCTAGGATGTGTTATTTTAGTGTTCCCTTTATTTTTTTTGAGCAGTGTATTTTAATAAAGATACCATGTCAAAAACCCGGTCAGTAGCATCGTGTTTCTGCTTTGCATGACTTCTAAGACCCAATCAGAGAGCCAAGCGTGAGCGGCTGCGTCATTGTTTCTAAAGTCCTCCGTTTTGGCCCGTCTTCACTAAAACGCCCTCTGGAGTTTTGAAATGCAAAACGGGGTCGGCAGCGTTTCTAAACTTCTCCGTTTTAGGTCTTCGTTTTCGCCGTTGTAGTCTGGATGGGAGGTGCAAACGTAGCAAAATGTCTCTGTAATTCGAAAAACGCAGTAGTGTGGATGGGGCTTCAGTCTCTAAATGGCAGTAAGGGCTTATTTGTGGAATACCATTATTGCTGAAGTTTTATCATCTCAAGATGTGTGAGGACCTGAGTGCTGTACCAAGAAGGATTTGTATTGTTTGTTCACATGAATCCATGTTTGAAGTACCTTCTAGGCAGTGTAAGACACTCGGGTGATTACCTATGTCTGTGTCTTTGAAGCACACGTTTTAAAGTTGCATCAGACTAATTTATACCAATGCATTTATATAGTAGCTCTGCAGGGGTCAGATACAAGTGTGTTAATTTATGCTGCTGCCTTAGGACCCATCCTCTGTCAATCATCCCCGGTCAAGCCAACATCCAAGCCAGAGCAAAACATGCTTGTACCTCTGAAGCTGAGAGCATTAAATGTAATTTTAGACCCATTTTACACCATTGCAGCTTAAATTTTTCCTCTAAGGGAACTCTTTACCAATCTTTTACAGCAAACACATCAATGTCCGTAAGATGAGTGATGTAATTAAATGCAACTTAAAGAAATTAACAACAACTCTAATCGCATTGGAATTCTCAATCTCACTCATGTCTTTTGTCAGGAGGCCAGTTGGAAAGTCTGATGGAGACCATGAGAGCAGAGATCGCCGCACAGCCGCCGCTGGAAGGATCGTACGCCGCGCGCCGAGGGGACTACTGTATAGCCAAGTTTGCTGATGGCGAATGGTAAGCAAACATGTTGATACTTGTGGTGATATTTAAAAGCTTTACTGTAGCCTTGTTTTCATCTAATTGTTGTCTAATTTAAGCAAATTTAAATAAAAAAAAGAACAAAATGTGAATTAGACACGTTGCAAAGAATATTTTTCGTCAGAAGTTGATGTTACACATGGCTGTAATAAACAAGTAGAGGTTGGAAAACAAAACCAGTCGCATGGACCTGAGGACCATGTCTCTGAGAAAAATGGAGAGGTCTTTAGGAATGTGTTTCAACTGGGCAAGCTATAGGCTAATTGTTATCATCTCTTGTCTTGAAGACAAAGAAAAAGCTGATCAGTAATGTTCCCTATGTAAGAACTTAGTTTGCAAAGGTATCTCCCATTTAGCGCATTAACTCGTTTTCCAAAAAAAGGCCAAAACCAACTCAAGCCAGCCTGGTTTCAAATTTTGCCATTTTCATTAACCTTTTCTAATGTGATACCTCAAAATGTGCAAAAAAATACGTTGATGGAAACACAACTAATGGCTTTAACCTATTAGCAAGATGCTCAGACTCTACAGTGAATCCAGAACCCTATGCATAACCCACATCAAGCACCTTCCGTTGTGAGTTAGTGGAAATTACTTTGTAAGCAGGTGATTTATGATTACCTGAAACAAAATCTACTATCACTAAGCCATTTTCAACCAATTTTCATGAGACATATATCTTTGCTTGATTTTTACCCTCTTAAGAAAGCGTGACATTTCACTTTTACCTTGTCTCTATTAAAGCCTGTGATGCTTTAACTGCAGACACCCACAGGGTGTAATTAGCTCAGTGCCACTGCTTTGGCCCTTTAGAATCAGCAGTCGCTTGACAGTAACACACACACACACACACCTCTTCATCTCGTCTCCTCACTGGATTTTGGAAGTTTACAGATGGTCATGGGGACAGATAAAAGTCACAGCGATCGAGGGAGGGAGGGAGTGTCTGTGTGAAGGCGGAAAAGATCACGAAACTGATAAAAAAAACACAAACAAAAAAAACAAATGTTCCCCCGACACAGGTGCTCGTCTTTCTTTCCTCCATCTTCCCCTCCAGATTTTTAAGGTGCAAAACCAAAGTTGTTCTCTTGCCCCAGCAACCACTGCAAGTCAAACAGGCCATCTGTTGTTAACCTTCACTTTCTTCTTCTTCTTTTTGTATATAAAAAGTCCATCTTTCTTGTTCAACAAAACAGTAGTCCTGCTCCTAAAAGTGTGAGATTTTTGTCTTTTTTTTTTTTTTTTTTTTTTTTTTTTTTACAAGTCCTATATTATTCAGCAAGCTAATTATGTTCATTTTTGCATTGTTCTGCATCCACATCTTTGTATTCTGTGATGTATGTGGAATGTCGGCCTGTTTCATTAAGGGGCTAATTAGAAATTTGTCGCCTTTCAAGGCCTTTTAGAACACCACAGAGTGAAAGTAAATAGAAAGGAGAAACCTCTGTTCATCAGTCACTCACACTTTGTCTCTCACTCTTTCTCTCTTGCTCTCTGTGCTCATTGCTGTTCTTTATGTCTTCCTGTTAATCACTTATTTGGTTTTTAACTTTGTTCTCTTGTCTCTCTCTTTGCCCAAGTGGCTTTTAATTATTTGGCTTTCTCCCACTGTCCTTGGTTCTCAGCCAATTTGTCCTCCCAGCTCTCGTTTGTTTGTTGGAGCTGAGAGTCAGACAAGTGATGGTCATATGAAGAGACGTTTCCTGAACTGAGGTCTGAGGAGAAACATGCTCTTCAGTAGCTTCTATATGAATTTGGCTCTTACTTTTTCCTTTAACTTGATATCAATGATAACCTGATATGTATGACCTTGTAATATGAAGTTTATTTTCATTGAAATTCAGCTTTCAAATGTGCTGGAAAATCTAACCTTACAAAGTGAAACTGCTGTTTTTTGTGATTAGCACTAATGCACTAAAGTTATTTGCTACAAGGCAAAAATAGGTTTAAATTTCTGTCCTTTATTGCAAAGAGGCCTCTGTGCAATTTTCACAGCCCTTCCACATCCTGATAGATCCCCTCTGTCCCCCCTCACTCCCCCGGCCTGCTCCTCTCCCCCGATCACAACAGACAGATCCTCCAACACCTTCTCCCCAGGGAAATAAGCACGGAATCATTTACTCATCTCCTTTTCCTTTTGTGCCCTCTGTCTTCATCTCTGTTTCCCTCTGCTCTATTCTCTCTATCTCTTCCCCCTCTGTTCTCTCTCTCTCTCTCTCTCTCACACAATTATTCTTTTGCTGCTGCAGGTACAGAGCCAGAGTGGAGAAAGTTGAGTCACCGGCAAAGGTTCATGTCTTCTACATTGACTACGGCAATGTGAGTAACTTTGTGACCATGAATTTGACGATAAGTGTTGAATCTTGGCATCATCATTAAAACAGTGCTTTTGTTTGGGTCTCGAAAATTAGCCTTGTTTTGTTACAGCCAAACCCACAGCCAGAGGCAATCTAGTATCTGAAGAGGATTTTTCTATTTCTTGCATCTGTTCAGACACCAGTTGTTTGCTCATTTCCACATTCAAAGCAACCTAACAGCCTTTATGTGTCCTTTCAGCTGGAGTTTTTAGAACTAATATGATGCAGGCTTGTTTGTTTTCCCTGTATTGTTTATGACTGAAGCAAAGAGTGCAACTGAGTGTATCATTTTTATTCCTTTTCATAGCAATGACAAAAGCAGAACTCCCCCTCTCTTATTTTTTACTCTGTGATGACGAAGGCACTACATCCTTTTTGTGAGTGCGTTTTTGTGTGTGTTACTACCCACGTGCGTACACATGCTTGCATCACCAAGTGGCTCATACAGCCAACCCCCGGCCTGCGGGAGATTTCCCATGATGCAGTGGAACGGCACAGTGTGTGACTGACCTCAGAGTGGGGGACAGCTCGAGGTTTGGCTGGCAGATGCGATGCGTCCTGGCATGTTGCTGAAAGTGTGATTCTCCGAGGCCGACCTGGCACTCAAAAAAAATCGAGCTGATATCTACCTCATTCTCTGTAGTTTTGCGTCATTTCAGGTTGAGTCATTCTGGCCTTGATTCCATGCCTCTGTGTCATGAGCTATTACTTGCTAATATTGCCACCTGTCTGTATAGGTCAGTACCTGAATTATTATGTGATCATTAGCAAACACAGCAGAGCGCTTTTGTCTTTTCATTTTTAAAGCCCACATTTACAGTGCTGTCAGAGTCTAATATGGCGTTGATAAATCTTAAAGTACTAATCCATAATAAATGTTCATGGTATTCACTGTCTAGACTGTGCAGTCCAATGAACACATTAACCTAAGATATGGGGCTCATTAAATTAACTCCCCTCTTCTAACGACTGTATTTGTCTGACTTTCCATCAGCATGTTCAGCCTGTGGTGATCAGTGATTGGTCATCACTGACATTGGCATATACCTGTCAGGATCAATCAACTTAATCACGTCATTGCTTTAGTAAAAATGTAGTACACACTTACATATATAGCGATGTGCATTTTGTTAAAATTTGAGAACCAGGCCAAACTAGAGTGCTGAATTAAAGAGGACAATCCTTGTTGTCCTGTGAGCACGAAACATCAGAGGCATTTTCATCAGATTGTAAATGCAGGAAAATGCATCTTAATGCCATTGCAAAGATCAGAAATTCAAAAAATGTAATGCCTGTAGTCGTTGCATAATTTAACCTGATTCATTGTCTCTTAAGCACCTTTTAGAAAATGTAACTTTTTTGGGATATGTAGCACTGGAACACTTTAATCATTATCATATTTAAACACACTGGAAACTAATGTTTCCCTTTTTGCATACATTTTGGTGCGTTATCTAATCTGACAAGAGTCTGGCGACTATGAACTTGACGTCTATTGTCATCTTTACACTTAACTTGTCGCTCAGCTAAATAGCAGATGGAGCTTAGTGAAAGAGGGGCCTCAGTACTGCTGTAGAAACAGCTGTGAAATGATTGGTAAGGTGACATACAAGCTCGCAGCCCTTAAGCTACAAAATGGCATCTGTCCTTCTTTCACAGTTGTAAACTCATCATCATTAAAGTGTCATATGGATTTGAGAATTGATCCAGAATCAAGGAAAAAAAGAAATACATTACAGGGTAAAGGATGGATTTACAGTCTGATGTACTCAGGCTGTGTTTTGTTTAAGAACGTCCTTCCCTTGTAGAGGCATGTGGTTTAAGAGATGCGCTCTTATGTTAAAAATTCAGAAAGCAAGCTTTCAGCAACCTTGTTACACATTTGTTTTACGTATCTGTATCATAACTGAACAAGCCAGACATTTCTGAATTAATCTGTCGGCCTTCTTTGGTGTAGTTGTAGCAGGAGACGGATATCTGTCATGTCTGCTTAGACATAGTCATCCAATTGTTGTTGAGCTTCACTTTACACTCCTCTAACCTCAAAATCATAAATAAATTATGATTCCCAAGAGTTAATGTTTTTGACCCTAAACCCCGACTTTACTAACTTCACAGCTACAGTATTTCATGATACAAAAAACAAATGCCTGTGTGTCTATGTATGATTGCATAGATAAACACCATGAAGACTGCTGAAAAATGTTTTATATTGGGTCTGATTTCTGTCCCCCATTCATCCTCCCTCAGAGAGAAGTTGTGTCGTCCAATCGTCTGGCTGCCATTCCCCCTGCCTTCAGCACCAGGACCCTGCCAGCACAGGCCACCGAGTATGCCTTCGCCTTCATCCAGATCCCACAGGACGTAAGTGCAAGATGAGCATGCGTGCAGAGTACAGATATGTGTCGCAGCTGAAAACTTCAAAATTAACTTTGCAATATCAACTGTTCAGTCTCATTTCCTGCCAGCTTTTAAAAGTTGACTTTTCAAGACATAAAACCTGTTTGAGTTTCACTTATCACACGAGGTGATAAGTCTGTAATTGACAGGCAGGGTCGAGTTTTCATTCCAAGCAAGTGTTAGTGAAAATTATGCTCATACATAATGCATGCGGTACAGGGCAGACAGAGCCATGACAAAAATCAAGCCATTCATTTATTTGGTTGCAAAAAAAAATTGAGAATAATTGACATGGTAGCAGAGAGACATTAATGTTGAATGAACAATTTGAGGTTTGAGGTTTTTTTGGAAATTTCTTCAACAACCCGGACTCCGTCTCATTCTATAGATAGATACAAACCACCCAGGTTTGTGTCTGTGCATATAAATGTCTGATATCCAAGCAGCAGTTAATGTTGTTTCTGCAGGCCTAATCTTCTTGTTTACATCCATGTGTGTTTACTCAACCTCTAGTGACCACTTGTGTGCGTATTTATCTCTGCCTGTGTGAGTGACTGTGTTTTGTGTGTGTCAAGGGGTCAACTCATTGGTTGCCTCCTGAGCCGGCAGCAGCCTGAGTGGTTTGTGCAGATACAAACATGTTTTCTTTTGGTATGTGCCTGATTGACACAGCACTAAGCCATGTCTTTAATTGGTTGTGTGTGCGTGCTTTCCAGAGTGTTCGTTTAAAGGGTATTTGTTCTACTTAGCCTTATCAGTCAAGGTTCAGAGTATTTGCATGTTTGTAATGTCATATTTCTGAGAATTAATAACTAGTTTTCACATTGTTTGTTTAGATTGTTTATCTAGACTCAGTTGCTAGTTTATTAGATACATCTAGCTAAAGTTCATGCAGTCTAATAGGACAGTCCTGAAATAAATCTACTTTCATGAAGGTTATAGTGTTCAGTTTTTGTTGAAACCGGTTTGAAGAGGTTATTATTCAACTGTATGGTTAGTTCAGTGGTGCTGTTGAATTGTATTGTTGTCCAGATATTTAGTCTCTCCATGTTAATTTAAAACTTAGTGTTATTTTAGTGTAATTAAGGGGCTTTCCATGCAATAGTGTTGACCGGTGGTGTGTGTTTGGTGTGTTAGCTGGTAGTGCTTGTATGCACACTGTCACTTGTCTCATGAGTCAGTGTCTCCTGGAGGATGAAGTGGCACATCTGTTGGTCTAGTCTGGGGGACAAAGGCATCACCTACACTTTACAGCCCCCAGACACACACACACACACACACACACACACACTGCTTTACCACATGTTGGAAGCTGACATACATCTCACCTCACTCTCTCTCTGTCACTCTGTATTCGTCTAACCTTTTTCCCGTTCTTTCTATTTTCTGGTGGTTTTCCTTTCATGTGTTTTCATGCGTCTGCTTTATCTTAAGCTTTTTACTGTGTCACTCACGTTGACACGGCGCCCCACTTGTACTGCACCTTTGCTGCTGCACACAGGAAAGGTTGTTGTCTTTGTCTTACAACCTGCCTCCTGATGCCCTGCACAAAATGCTTTGTCTTCACATATTAAATGGCTTCACAATAAGTCTTAAAATCTTCCAAACACCAAACTCCTGCCAGTGGGACAAGATCATTCTGCTGCTTTCCAGTGCAGTTTCCTGAAATGTTAAATGAAGTGACAATATGTTCAAAAAAACAGCAGGAGCAAGGTGGACTGTCACTGTTCTGCTGTTTAGTAGGACAAGTATGCTTATCTGAAATATGTGCTTGCAACTTGACAAAGAAGGAGGCACAATGCACATGTTATCCCCACGACGTCCGCAGCAGTTACCTCTGTCAGAGCAGTAACTGCTACAACATCTTTAGTGCTTTTTCATCCAGTCTTTTTACAGATCTTGTGAATTCTCAGCTGCCTGCACTCAGGACACACAGCCACCTCTTTATAATGCCTGCTCAGCTAATTAAAGAAAGTCATTTATGCCAAGAGTGCACTTGTAAAAAAGATGAACAGCAAAATAACTTGCCACACAAAAAATGTTCAACCACACAATAGCCACTCCCTAATGGCAGTGGTTTGTACATAGCTGAAAAATGAAAAGGTTGCTTGTGGTCACACATCATTCCAAACAACTTCTTTTCACTCATTTGCATTACATTTAATGTACTACCATCTACCTTTTATCCTTAACAGTCATGTAGGGAGCAAGAGGTTCCTTTTTTTTTTGGCTAAAATTACAAATGAAAATTAAAAACCTTTTGACACTACACATCTCAGTGTTTCAAACTCTGTCTACAGTCAGTGCTGTGTCCGATCAATAACATACATTCTAAATATTTGATCACTCATTTCTTGATTTAAATCACTTTTTTCCTAATATTGAATAGTATTTCATGTAGTCAGAATTCCAGTTTGTGTCGAAGCAAAATGTAATCTGAGACATGTGACTCATTTTGTTAAATAGAAAAAAGGTTGCGGGAAAAAATAAAAACAGATTCCAAAAAAAGTATTTTTTTGTATCAGCATTGTATTGGCTCAATTGGGAAACTCAAACAATACCCAGCTGCCCACACTGCTACAATTATATTGATTTACAATAAGTAAAATGCTATGCTATGTTTTTTAGCCTGTTAACACATTGAACCAGGTCTGTTCTGCACATATGGCAGATGAGAGTCACTAGAAGGCTCTCATTAATTTTGTATTGCCCCCTAACAAGTGTCAACGTATTCTTGTTCTATAACATTCTCTCTCCCTCTCTCTCTTTCTCTCTCTCGCCCCGAGCTCCCCTGCAGCGCCTGTGACAAGTTGACCAGGGGGAGAGCGGGGACAAAAAAGGCCCTTAGTTTTGTGCCTTGAACAAGCTTCCCTGCCCACACACGCTCACACACACACATACACCAGACACGCACGTACCCAAGGGCGGCTAGCTCGAAGCAGGTTGCCATGGAGACAAGACCAGGGTGAGAAAGGAGGGAAGCGAAGAGATGGATGGTGTAGGGGAGGGATGGATGATGGTGTAGGGGAGGGATGGATGATGGCCAGGGACTGCTGTTTGTTTTTAAGTGTCTTCCTGCTTCTGAAGATGCAGCTCCCTTGTTTTTCTCATCTTCGTCCTGACTGCTGAAGGACGGGAGGTCAGGACTGCATTGCAGCTGTTCCACCTCTATCTCCACCATGTGTTCAATCAAATGCTGGCCTTTCACATTTGAGAAGGTTAGGAATAAGAGAGAGTGAGGTAACTAACTGAAGAAGAAAGGGACGAGATGGAGGAGGGTGGGTGGGTGGGTGAGAGTCTGGCGATTTGATAGATCAGGCAAACTAAAATGTCTTGAACTGGTTGCGTAGATAGTTGCTGTGCTGTATGGCTGGAGATAGCTGTGTGAGTGATCATGTACTTGTAATCCGATTGGTGAATGATATGCTCTTAATGACCACATTCCCAAGCTTGTGTGGACAGTTTTTTTTTTTCTCAACAGAAACCAGATCACAGTTAGGTTAATGTATTTGTATTGTTTATCAGCCTCTGCATAGCATGTATTTATGTTTGTATGCATATCTGTTATAATTTTTATAATATACAAATTATCCCTTTCACCTTTTTCCCTACCTTTCTTCCCCCTCCTCAATCTTCTTTTTACCTTCTTCAACCCCACCATCCATTACCGCCCCTATCCCACACCCCTCTCTCTACTTAATCCCTTATCAAACCCTACTTCTTCAGGAGGATGCCCGCGCGGACGTGGTGGACTGCATTGTGCGTGACATCCAGAACACCCAGTGCCTGTTAAATGTGGAGTACTCGGGTCCCACCTGCCCATTTGTCACAATACAGTTTGGGGACACAAAGGACGACGTGGGCCTCGGCCTAGTTAAGGAGGGCTTGGTCATGGTGGACGTTCGCAAGGAGAAGCACCTGCAGAAGATGGTAAGTGAAGAGATGGGATATATAGCTAGTGATGGGACGGCAGTGTTTGGAAAAAGCGGTTTCAAGTCTTCCATTCAGCTTTGGAAGACCTAAAACTAAATTTGAGGCTGATGTTGAGGCCTCTTGTGCTGTTTCTATCTCTCACTTTCTGGTCTCAGAGAGTCCTCACTTAGAAAACAATGCTGACTGACAGTAATTTGTTGTTTGTACTTGGGTTGATATGTGAATTGAAGGTAGGGAATAGCGTGTTATTCAGTGGCTCATGGTGCTGTCAAAATGCACAGGGTGGATCAATATTTGCTGTTCTAAACGGACAGTGGCGTCAGTTGATCAAATAATAGCAGGTTCTTCTTAACTTTAAGCACACAGTAAACGTTTAGCATAGGCAAATGGGCCCCCTTGTGTGTTATTTAATGTTAAAAGGTCCATATGCCGCCTATGGTTTTCTGACCACCAATTACCATATTTCCATGCTAGCCTACATCTACCTACTCCTGTCCATCCCAGAGTTTGTCATGTATATATTTCCTTTGATAAATGAATGCTAGTATTACACTAAATGCCTGTGGGTTTTGTAATATGAACACTGTGACTCAAGAGACATAATACTTCTCGTCACTTGTCAGACCACAGCAACACAACATGCACTTACACACCTCTACAATTTGCCTCAAATGGCAGCCATTTTGTCAAACCATGAAGCGTTGCTCATTTACTTTCCTCTCATTATGCTAATTCACTCAGCAGACTCAAAGCCACTCTGTACATGAGAGATAAAGCGAAAAATGGAGGATATTTATTCCTTCTGCAATTACTGCTTCCACACATCCCCGATATTAGCCACTCCGCTATTTATTTAAAAATTGAAACGCACAAAGGAATGGAGAAATATGTCCACAAGAGAGTCATTGTTCACAAACATAATCAAAATGTATATTCATAGAAATTAGAGGCTGGTGAGAAGAACACATTTGCAAAGGCATTCACACAATTCGCACAACTCGCACACAGAGACTCATTTTTGTACACACTAAACCACACAAATATACTGTAAGCCACTAAACAGCACAGATAAAAGCACTTTCCACCTCACAGTCAAGTCAATAAAGCACTGTGCAACATTGTAAGAGTGTTTTGACCTCTGTACCAGGGGACCATAATGCAGTGTCTGGGTAATGGACCCTATAGACAGGGGACAGTGATTAAAATCTTCCAGCTATACTACTAATAGGCTTATAGCCTGCACAGATTTGGGTTTTGTTGGATCAAATAGTTTCTCTTTAGTATTCAACAGCTGGGTCTCGAGCATTTGCCTCTTCCTTGTTGGGTACAGATGAATATTTTGATCTGGAGAAAGCTTAACAAGCAGCGGTGTTGCCAATGTGCTTACAAGTGAGTGTTAAAAGTAAGCTCTACAGCATTTCTTGTTGGTAATTCCACCCATCAAGTCTGCTTCCAAGCTCAAAGCCGTACAAGCTGAAGTGCGATTAGGCCACTTTTCAAACCTCTAAAAGCAGTAAATTTGCTTCTGATTCATAGAATGTGTGACCGATTCTAAAGACCGCAGTTCTGCTGTATACAGTAGATTTCCCAGCCACAGCTTTACTGTTTGAGCTGAGGGATGTTATGGTCTATTATATCAGACCCAATATCTAATGGTTAATTGTAACAGTGATGTTGCTTAAATGGTTAGAGGCTAAGATGCTTTATTAGAGATCATAAAAACTTTACGTACTAGAGCTGAAACAATTGGTCGACTATCAATTAGTTGATTGACTGAAAATTGCCACTATGTTGACAATCGATTCATTGTCTTTGTCATTTTTAAAGCCAAAATTACAACTGCTTTGTAAAAAATGTTTGGACTGTTGGTCACACAAAACAAGACATTTAAGGACGTCACAGTGGATCTGGGAAATTACAATGGGCATTTTTAACTCTTTGACATTTTGTAGACAAAACTATCAGTTAATTTCGGTTGACCTAGAGTCATTTGAATGCAAGGCACATTTCTGGCTCAAAGATTCATGAGCAGCACTGCAGCCGCAGCTGGTGCGACAACAGAAAACTTTATTGTGCAGGGGCAGTAGAGCCAAACAATGTTCTACGATACAACCTTTTGTTGACTTCTGGATCCGTGCCCCTACTCTTCCCCTCTTTTATAGAAAGTTCCCCTCAAGCTTTAGATAGTGTAGTATCCAAGCTGGCTCACCCTGAGCTATTTCTCTCCTCCCTTCTCTCTTCTCACTCAGACACACTATCATCCTCCTTGTAAACGTGACTTTTGTCCTTCCTATCTACTCTATTTTAGCTCCATTCTTTATTCATTATCCATTTCAGGGGACTGGAACATGGTCATTGTAATCTGTACTCCAGTGCTAAGCATCGTATAACAGATGGGCTGTAATGTTCACTGGCACTTCAGTGACTATCAATAGTCAGTCATAAGTGCACTGAAGGTTAACACCAGTCTTTGAGGATGGCATTGGCCCAAGAGAGGGAGAGCAGATAGGGATATTCATCCATTTGGGGTTTTATTTCTTTTTTCAAGTGCATTTCTGCCTTAAGCCCTACATTCACTGATGCCCACTACGTACACCATATGGATGGCCATTGTTGTAGCTATACAACAGTATCATGGCAAAGGATAAACAATTGTTGTGAAAGTGTAGGGCAAAAGATGATCATATGCATGCCAGCTGCTGCTATCTGATTAGAGGGAAATGGGGTATTAAAAGGAAGGCAGGAACAGAGGAAGTAGGCGGTGGGTGGAAAAACAGTAAAAGTCAGTTGAAAAAGACAAATTATCATTGATGTGTGTTTAGTGAGGGGAAACTTACAGTACAACTGACCCTTTGTCCTACAGATTTGGGGTGTGTGTGTATGTATGTATATATATATATGTATGTATATGTATGTGTGTGTGTATATATATATATA
>NW_024041484.1:16897637-17025727 GCF_014851395.1 Micropterus salmoides
TATATATGTGTGTATATATGTGTATGTATATATATGTTATATATGTATATATGTGTATGTGTGTGTGTGTGTATATATGTGTATGTGTGTGTGTATATATGTATGTGTGTGTGTGTGTGTGTATATATGTATATATATATATGTATATGTATGTATATATTTTTTTTTCCCCCAGGCATCATGGAGAATGCATCACGTTACCCCTCTCTTTGTTTCTCCATCTGCTCTTCTCTTTGTCAATTTCAGACATAGAGCTTGAGAAGAAGCTTGAGATTTCTGTGGAAATCAACTTGCAGCAAAGAAGTGTAGGGACACGTAAGGATGTGTTTTTATCATTCCCTAAGGCACAGCACTGGTGTAGATTGTCAGGTACATGCTATCCTCATCTCGGTGTCATAAATGTGCTGTTAGCACAGCTCAACAGTAATTATTGCCCTAGGCAGCCAGATTTAGAGCAACGTCAACCATGTCATTTGGTCAGATTGCCCCTGTTGGCAACTGCTATTCTTGAGTTGGGAAAGAAAATCTGTATTTCTTCCCTTCAGCATAAAATCTAGCAAATGCGTGAATAGGAGGGCATTGATTTGCCCTAACACAAATGGCGAGAATGAAAGTGTAGAGTTTAATCAATAGGGTATCGGCAAGCACAGGAAAGTACTGATATTAACTCAGAAAAACCCAAACAGAGCAGAAGTAGAAACAAAATGTATGTGTAGTTATGTTGAAGTATTATCACTCCAGCTTTAAACAGTAAAAATATACTTTGTAAACCAAAAACTGTTGGATGTTTGTCAAACTTGGAATGTAAAACTTCCCATTGGGTTCTTGTGTGTGTACAAACAAGCTGTCTTTTTTACACACCGGATTTAGAGCTCTTCTCTCTTGCTCTGACCAGCCTTCTCCACCTCAGGCACAGTAGATATACTAAGCCATCCTTAAATTGTCCTGGCACCATCAACTATCCACTGCTAGAATGGCAAGTTGCCACACTGGCACACACTCACTCACTTAAACACTTCTCTCTCCTTCTTCATCCCTTTGAATGTCTCTCTCTACTCATTGTTTAGAGTCGGATCGCTTCCATTTTTTCCTTTCCCTCTTTGCCAGTTCTGCAATATCACTCAATTTTTCCTCCTCTCCCTCCTAGCATCTCTTATCTTTCCAGTGCTCTCCTCTTCATCACTTCTTTCTTGTTTACTCGCACCCTCTTACTCCTCCATTTCTGCACATCACTCCCTCATTTCACCATACTTCAGAGAATCACTCACTCATCAATTCCTTGCCTCCCTGTCTTTCGTTTTTAACCATTGGTATTCATGTTATCCAAACTCAGCTTGAGCATTTCATTTAGAGCTCGATGGGCAGGCGGCTCGTTTGGCTTCCGCATGTATTAATTTGCATTTTGTCTGTGCTATGTCACGATGAACTATAATCCCCAGGAATTAAAGTGGAGAGGCACTCAGATCAGACCTGGTGTCGGCCTTATAATGAGTTGTGATTTAAAATGCTTTTATCTGCAATTATTTGCAACTTGCATCAGCTGATTCTGCCCTGTGAACCCACACTGGGTTGATAGTAATGCCTGTCCTTTATCATTTTAAGTGAAGGCGTACTGGAGAGAAATACGAACTGTGTTTTTCTGTAGGCTAATATTAGACAGAGAAAGTGGAAAAGGTAGAGGGCTCAACAGATAACTAGATACACTAGATTTTTTTTTTTCCTACCTGATTGGGTACAAAAGTAATAAGTGCCTGCAGCAGCTATGTTTGACCAACAGACCGAAACTCACACCCAGACATGATATTTCTTTGTCTCAGATGTAGCTGAAATGAGTCTGTCATGACAGCTCAATTGGAAGATGGCTGTGTGGTTAGAAGCGCTATCTTTTGTGCTCTGCTGCTTTTCACCGGTGTTTTCTGTCAGCAGCCGCCAACAACATGACTGATTCAAACTCTGGCTGGCCATCGGGTGCAAAGCGTCTCGCCCAGTCACCTCAGCTAACTGACGTTGGTGCTAGCCCCCAAAGTGCATTAGCGGTACAAGCTAATAATCTCCTGTTTGCTAATTACAAGTCAATTACAAACACGGAAGTGTCTGTCACTCCCTCGGCAGCGCAATTATTATCAATCACCAACAGCAAAGAAGCCTGCTGTATCGACCTAGGCCTAGTTTCCATTATGTTCCCTAGTGAAGAGATAAAAGATATAGAAGTAGCATTAACTCACCGCAGATGCATGATTGTAATGACATGCCTAAGATCTTTATTATAATGTTACTGTGTGTGTGTGTGTGTGTGTGTGTGTGTGTGTGTGTGTGTGTTAGCAGAAGGCAGACTATGGGGAAAACAGCTGTGAGGTGGCTCCCTAAGAGTGAAAGCTGGAGATGAGAGCCTTGGAATTTTTAATTACCCAGCAGCCCCCTGGGAAATGTTGTTTGATTTTTTCTTTTTTTCTTTTTTTTTTTTTCCTTTTTATCGTCTTTCCCTGTATTGTTCTGTATTCACACTGAGGCCTTGAGATTCATGTATAAATGTTGAGCGGAGGACTTTTAAGTAGCTTTGAGGGGCCAGAAGGGCAGCCTTGAAGTGGTGGACCAAGATAAGATGCAGGTACTTTTTATTTATCTGTCTTTTCACATAAACTGCCTCATGGGTAGTGTAGTTTTTGTACAGCATGCAGTTAGCCCTCAGTGTAGTTGATAACTGCTGCATTGCACAGTAATTGAGTGTTAAAGGGACTATATGTAGTTTTTCAATGAAATCACTTACTTTTGTCAAAGGGCTCTAACCTCACTTAGAAATTAACCACACGCCTGTTTTCTCTGTTGCTTGGAACCACCACTATTCTGCTTGTTAATTGAAGGTATCTGGTCAGGATGTGGCCCTGTGCACGCTCCCGAGTCTTCTGCCAACCACAGTGACAACAACTCAGCAAATGAAATGCAGTCCACCACAAAACAACTGTCACACAGCACACCTCTCCAACACGCTCTCCAACAAACTCGTGCTGAAGCCCCTCAGGCCAAGCGAGAATCAGATGATGTCGGGTAAAAACAGTCAACATCAGAAAGGCTGATGTTAGCACGCCGACCAGTTGCTAACATTATCCGTGCAATATACTTTAGTTATGGGGTCTGCCTCCAAGCCGGGAACGTTGGTGGTAGTAACAGAGCAGGGAAAAACATGTCTGTGTGAAAAGCCAAATGCCGGTGTTTCCGCATTTATTGTGGGATCTCTTTATGAAAGTGGTTGTGTTTTGGATTATGCTCGCTCATGAGTTTGTGCCAAGCACGCGTACAATCACACACCTGGTTAAAATCTTGAAACCGCACCACTAGTGGCCGCTGAAAATTAGATATTGCTCTTTTAATGGGTGATAAAACTGTAGATGAAGATCAAAGTACGTGTTTAGTGAAATCGCACACAGCTGCATGTGGGGAATCCATACAGGAAATCAGGGAGGGGGCTCACCCATACACAGGATGTGTCAATCAACGGGTTATTCCATTTATCCAAGTGCAATAGTGCTGTTTGGTACACACACACTGGACAATTAGGTGGTTCAGGTGATGTAGTCTTTTTCTGCCATTCTGTTAAGGCACTGGTTTTGATACTGATAATATGCCTCATGGGAGCCTCAACAAAATGAGGGCTCGAGAGCAAACAATGTTTCATGTAGTAGCACCACTGTTGTTGCTTATGAGTTGTCCCCAAGCAGAGAGCATGAACATAGTACATGTGTGGGGGCCACTCATGAGCTCCAACACACTCACTTTTATTATTATTTTATTTATTTGAACTTTAGAGAGGGAGAAAAATGACCACATACCTGAGAGAACACACCCAAGAAAAATAAGTGAATAAAATCACAATGAAATATTTTAAAAAAGAACAACAAAAATAGGGGGTGCGACTTTATATGTCCTTGTATTGCCAGTAACCACCCCATGGATCCTGCCGTGATGCATTAGGTTCCCATCGTCTCCTCCCCAACCCAGAAATTCAACACCATGTCATCTCTAAATGGCTTTTAGCCATATCCGGACCACCAATTGACTGACTTTCAGGTCGCTGCCCTCCCTGTTCAACCCCAACGCCTGTCACAGCCCATCAAGAACCCCCCCCCACATCCCCAAAAAACACCACAGGGCACATATAAACACACTCACTCACACTCTCTCTCTCTCTCTTTCTCTCTCTCTCTCACACACTCACACACTCACACACACACACACACTGAGCTTCATGGGTGTGTGACAGCATGACCGCTCTCCACCAATGGCTCAATACCTAATTTACAAGTAGAGTTAGATATGGGGCCTTTTAATGGACATTTTCTGCTCCCATTATTGACTGCACACAAGCCTACTACACACTTGTACAGGCAGTTGCCTCCCCTGCTGCCACTGCTCTGAGGGCCCTTTTGACATGTCCTAACTGACACGTGCCACTTCCCAAATGCCATTCCATCTTCTGCAGATGTATACACACACAAAGTCACATAGTTACGCACAGAGTAGAGGACTGTCAGGAAGGGAGTGTAGGAACCACGTTGTTCAAACTTAGATTATTTTGAGCTGTGTGACCTCGTGGGAGATGGAAAAGAGATACTTGAGAAAAAATCAAGCAAACTCTTTATGCAGCCTTTATAAAACTAAGTGCGTGACGTATTTCTATGATACATTAGTGTTTTTACGTAAGTTTTCTTTCCAATACCCATGGGAGACCACTGGAGAATATTCTCTATATCATCTGTTGTTAACCGTTGCATTTGTTGTGTGCGTGCGTGCACATGTTTTACATGTGTGTGTCCTCCTTAACTCTATGAACCCATGCTGGTGGGCTTGTCATGCCACATTCCTGCCAAAGCGCCTGATCTCCTCCGACAGCCACGCTGGGGGGACCAGCGTGCAACATGGCGTAATTCCGGTTTACCTCAGATAAGGACAATGACACTCATACAGAAGATGTACATGTATGGCGCATCTTTTTCATCATTTTTTAAAAAACAGATTTACACAAAAAATACCCTTTTTTTTAAGCAGCATACTGGTGTAAAGTGATTTGAACTCAGATTGATGTCCACATGCATGACAAAGTAAGTTTCTACAATTTTACTGCAGTTGTATGATTTTTTTAATGAAATTTTCACCTTTTGGTGGGGTCCATCCCTGGATTTGTTTTGGTTTTTTTGATTAAAGTAAAATGTACATGTATGTTAGAAATCTGTAAAAATAAGCAAAGTTATTGACAGTCTTTTTATCCTACATTCACTCAAACACGCGAACATTCTCTCGTCTCTGTCGCACACACACAAGCCTTCGAGGGTTCTCTCGCTGGTTAGCTATGGTGCTTATGTGACAAGCCTTTCCCTATCAAACCACTTGTACAATGAAGAGACTTTCCCAAAACCCTGCCCTCCACTCTGCTTTGCATGCAGTATTCATGCACTAGTATGTTGAATGAGAGACATCTCTTAGGACTACAATCCACAGCTCAACCGAGTAAACTTGAAACAGTTACAGACATACAAACCGTCATTCCGGCAAACGCTCTGACAACAACCTGTCTTGAGTTTCCTGCTTTCAGTGGAGTCAAAAGGAGACGGCGATGGCAGGCTGAGGGATAATGGAACAAGATGTAATGAGGATTGAGAGAGCAGTATGAAAAAACAAGAACAATGCAGAAACAAAGAAACAATGACAAAAGGCAGTTAGTGGCAGTTTTTTTCCCCTCCTTTTTTGGTTGGAGTTTGACTGCTCATGTCTGGGAGGCTGTGTCTGATCATCATTGCTGTTAATGAGAAAAGCTCAACATGCGTGGAGGACAAGCCTCATTGTTCCCCTTTCCACTCGAGTGGTTTTTACGCTGCCTGACATCCCATCTCAGCAGCAAGGACCAAGAGAGCACACCCGGCGCTGAAACTTTGATTAGTCGCTTGCTTTTCATATGCACTCCATCCAAAATCTAGTTTCGCTTAGCATTTTCATGTGCTGTGAAATCAAAGCTCACAAGGCAGCTCACCTACGCACCAGACGTGCACAACCTGTCAGAAAGCTGCCATGTTAGCTCTCGGTCAGATCCCTCGCTTTCACACCAGGCTTAACCAGAACACCACCTGGGCATGGCATGCCGGCGAGCGCGGGGAAATGCACAGCCTCTCTCTCACACACTGACTAGTGTCAAAACACCAGACCCACACCACCTGTCGTTCATCTTACAAAAAGCATCACACTCAAAGTCTCCCACCAAATGTGCGACTAGAAAGTTACCTGCATGCATTAAAACTGAGCCAGACAGTAGTCATAAATCTTTCTTTTTTTCCATAACGGAGTATCAGATGGTTGTTGTCTGTTCTCAGAATGCCGTGATAAATTCACCCAAATGTGAACTGTTGGCATGAAATTATAATAAATTGACTTCTGTAATCAGTCAAACTTTCTGATAGTTGTTTTGTTGCATGTTGCAGACTCTGAGCAGAGTTAAATGGAGGCTAAGATTTATTCACGCGCATTCTGGGACACTCCCACACACACAGCATCCTCCTTAGCTGAACAGCATATTCTCTGCTACTGCCAGTGTCCATGGCCACTGCTCACCAAACATGGCATCTGTCTGGCATATGGGAGCTCTGTAGGGTCATCCAGACAAGCACGCTGTCACCCGCTGCCTTCTGCCACCCAAACCCCCTCCAAACACGGCGTTTTCTTTTCTTTGTCCCCATTTATTATCCTCCTTTTCATATTCTCCTCCTCCTTTCTCTCCTCCTCCTTTTTCTGACAATTCTGCACCATACCTCCCCTCAGTTGTCCCTCCTTTCTACTCACTCTCCCTGTATATTGCATTTGTTTCCCATGACGAGAAACATTCCTTTCCTTTGCCACTTTAAGTCGTCTTCAGATGAGTTTTGCTTCAGTTTGTGTCATAAATGAGCCATTATGCCTCCCTACTGGAGCCAATAGAAAAGCTGTGAAAGAAGGATCCGGAACCAGGATACGTGGAGCTATTAAGATTCTGAAGGCAGTCATCATTGGTGTTAAGATGCACACTGATTGGCTGTTGTGTTACACTGAGCTGAAGTGAGCAGAACAATGCGAGATGAGGGCGAGCCACAAAAGGCACCCTCCCAACCAGAGTAAAGAGGCCCACTGTAGTTCCAATATGGCAGCATATCATCTGTGCATATTGTGCTTTAGTGCTCTTGACTAAGCAGAATCACAGAATACAGCTGTGTAGAGTTTAGCAAAAATGAACGTTGAGCTGGGGTTTATATTCCTAATTTGCCATTTTTCTCACAAATGTAATTTTTCTCTTTCTGTTCAAACATTGCTAGATCCACTTTGGCAGATATGAAACCCTCTTCCACATCAATTTAGTCTCCTGCTGTCTTTCCAAGTGCAGCATTAGGAAAGACAGCTAAAACTACTACGGGCACTGATAGCTCCCCTCCAAATCTCGTGTCTGTGAAATATCGTCGGCTGGGTCTTCCATACGGTGGCATCTGCCTGATGGGACCAAGATGCCATATCCCACCGCCTTCCAAAAAATCTCTCCTTTAGTTTGCTTTGATGGATGACTTGTGCAGTCACTGCACTTTCCCCAGCCTCACACTCACATGCGCATTCCCTTAGACAGAGTGGCGGTACCATCCAGCTGCAGGTCTGTTATCTTGGCAGTGCCATGTGCAGCGCTAGCTATCAAATCAACCTATGTGCATGGGCTAGCTAAGCAATTAAACTTCAGAGCCCAATCCACACTCGACAGTTTTAACATCTGGCATCCTTGTTCTGGTGTGTGTGTGTGTGCGTGCGCGTGCGTGCGCGCGTCGGAGTGTGAAAGCCAGCTCATCTGCTACTATAATAAGCTACAAAACATGGTGCACAATTGAATCCATTACACGAACAGAATGACTCTTCTTTACTGTCTCCTTCTTTGAAGTGAGTTTTTGCTTTCTTTAAATTATTTTCCTTTTACAGTCTACTGCATGCATATCTTTATATGTTTGGCTATACTAAAATCACAAGGATTTGCGGCAAAACTTACTTACAGCGCTGTACTTCCACCATTCACAGGCAGCATGTCAGTGGTGTGGGTGGCCAGGGTTCAACATGGTGGAGGTGAGGTGAACAGTATGTGAAGGCCTTGTGTAAGGGCCCCCCCCCCACACACACACACAAACTCTCCATGCCCTATGACTCATCACTGGTTCATTCAATGAGGCTAAATGGCTATTCTAGCAGAAGCAGTCAATATGCTCGACGCTGCACACCGGCTTCCTCCTCTCTTTCTTCAGTATATCCTCAATCTACTCTGAGTATGTCCATATTATAGACATCCAGTTCTATGTGTCGAGTAAAGCAAACAACTGCATATTATATTACTATTATTATTTATATCAAACGAATTGAACTCCATGTTTATTTTCTTAGAAACTTCAAGAGAACTTTAGACTGCAATGTTTATATGAAATGAAACACACACCACACAAGACAGTGTGTGTGGGTTACTGCCCACCATGTCATCAGCCTAATGAACATATGCATCATGGTGAAATATGAAAAAATATTAATATATTGTCACTCAGTAATTGCATAATGATTTTATAGTACCATGGTAATTTCTTTTGAGTTATCCTCATTATAAAGGATGGATAAAGAGACAAAATGAAGAGTTAAAAAAACCAGCCCAAATCTCAGATAATTCATACTTCATAATTTATTGTAGTTTTTATATACTTTTTTAAAAGAAAGCCTATTTAACTTTTGCTGCATAGAAGCTAATGTGGCTACAAGTGGCGATAATAGGAAAATCCTAAATTTGCTGAAAAGATCAAAAGTTATAGACTGGCTAAAATAAAGCATAGTATTAGCAAACCTCAGAATAACTATGAATAACTACTCTTTGACAAACTGTCTAACATGCCTGTTTTCTACTGTACGATAGAGCTGTGATTTTTCTACATGAAACAACGGTAGAACTTGGGGCTCACCCCCTTTAGCTAGTAGCTCCCTTAAGGCGTCCTGTGAATGCATTTGATTATAAATTGCTGCTATAAACGGGCAAGTTGCTGGCCTAAGACTAGCAGGTACATGGGGGTATGAGAACCTCTTGAGTGGTTTTGCTAGTGTGAGTAGTAGCATGAAGACCGCAGTGATGCCCTGCACACGGTGGATAATGACCCCAAACAGTGAGCCGTAATACTGCTTTCTGCGCTCTGCACCCTTCCTCTGCATGTTTGTGCGTTCCACGTCCCCTGCAGTGACATAACCACTCTGTGTCTGTTATCTTGATCCCATTGATCTTCTGAGAGCACAGTGTTCCTTACATCCAAGCGTTGCTGGCAGGGTGAAGTGCCCTTCTGAAATGTGAACTTTGTGTAAAAAATCTGAATTTTCATGTAAGCAGGTAAAAGAAATGTCTCTGGGGGCAGAGGAGGTTGAAAGGATGTATTGATTCACCTTAATCCTTAAAAATCCTATGGGTGAAGAGTGATGCGTTATGCTAATGTCTCTTCTCTTTCTGCCCTAGGTGACAGAGTACCTGAACAGTCAAGAATCTGCCAAGAGTGCCAGGGTAAGTCACTTCATCCAAACCCAGCAGCTTCATCTCATTGTCTTTCCCTCTGTCTTTTCATCAGCTTCTCTGTCACCTCCTCCTCCTAATAATTGTGGTTTGTCTGCCTCTCAGTGAGAAATCTAATGTTGCCAAAACAAGAATGCATTACAACACTAATTACTTTTCTACACCGACTACCAGGGAGAAAGTGTCTTTTCTCTTTTGCTATCTCTCTCTCTTTCTCAAGATGCAACACTTTACTTTGGCAGTCACCATTGTCCCATATGGACTGCTGCCCACAGTCTGTGCAGGTCCATACTGTGAAAATGGGGGGTGGGGGATGTGTGCAATGTACAGTGAGGACAGAAAAATGGAAAATTAATAGAAGACAGCACATGAACACACAGGGCTCTGGTGGTAAGATGAATCAAATCACAGAGCTTTGACACAACACTGTCCAGCGGAAATGACTTCATTTCAGCCCAGTAAACTGTCTGGCCAGTCAAAGTTAAACATGCTGCAAACCTTCGCAATGGGTGAAATGTTCCTTTTCCTTTATGTTGAATTAGCGTGTCAGAGTGTATTAACCATCATCCTGTTGCCATAAATACTCACTTGCACCAACGGATGCTGTATAATACACTTGTTTGCGTAACATACTATAAACTATTAGAGCTCGACCGATATGGGTTATGGGGCCGATGCTGATATTAAAGTGAGAAAGAGCCAATATTTTGATTTTGAAAATGATTTGGAAAGTAGACCCCTTTCCTGTCCAAACTACACTAGAACAGGCCAATTATTGAAAGCTGTTCTGTATGTGGGCTATGATACCTTTTCCTAAATGGATTATGTTAATAAGTCTCAACAACTTAACATGTAATCATTTGCACATCAATAAATATTTACTGCAGGAAGGTGCAACTGTAAACAACTGGCTGAAAGAGATAAGCATAGGCTATGTGTATTTTACCTTACACATAATCTGCCCTAATAACTACATTCCATGTAGCATATTCACATCTAGTTTATCCCTGTACCAGCACTCTCTAATAATATCCAAAACTACATGAAACCATTTGTCAACCACCAGCTGGCTCTAAAACTATAGTTTAACGGCTCATTAACGTCACTGATAAACACAGAATTAGCTTTGTGGCTAATTTAGCAACAGGCAGCGTTAGCTGCTGTACGTGATTTTAGAGAATATTTAGAAGTGATGAACTAGGGACAAATGTGGGCTGTTCACTACAACCGCCACACTGTTTCAGAAATAAATCTACAATCACGTTTGTCAGCAATGTAGCTTTCAACACCCAACTACCGTAACATTAAACATACTGCTGTGAACTGTGAGGAAGCCGGGAGAGGGCAATGAACAATGGGAGTGTTAGCAAGACATGATTTTTTTTCATAAGAGGAGAAGTGATTGGGTCTGTTTTTATTATAATTATTTAAGCCATATAATTAACTTGACAAAGGACAGACTCACCGCTAACACAGCGCTCTCCCTGTTTCTACATGCTGCAGTGGGCTCTGGCAGACTCCGGTCAGCTGATTGTTTTCTTTTGTGGTTTTTCTGGTGCAGCAGTGTTGTTAACAGAGGAGCTGCAGCGCTCCCTCTAGTGGGCAAACTATGCAACACTTATGACATGAGTGAAGGATCTATCTATCTGTTTATCAATAGTCATATCTGTGGTTATAAACGCTGATAACTTAAATGCAACTAGCTCATATCGGACGATAATATTGGTCAGGCTCTATAAACTATAGTGCCTTTTTTAAAAATAAAACAATGACCTGGTTTAACGTTGTACATTCTCAGTGTGCCACAGACAGGCTGGGAAAGTCATAAATTATTGACACACAGATCAACTGTATTGATGTTTTTGGTCGTTTCATTGGATATTTTGAGAGTAACAAAAATATGAAATATCCTTTAAGAAATAACAGATGCGGAGCTCCCCACGTACTGTAAATCCAAATTGTATTGACAATTGTATCCTATTTGGTTTTTACTCATATAAATGTCAAGCATGGTGACTCAAAATCCCTCCTGTGCTCTTTTTGTTACCCAGAAGTTACACAGCACGCTCAGACAATGAGTCAGTCAGATATGGAATTGATTATAATCACAATTTGAGTTCCTACCATGTTTTCAGGGTGTCAGGGAGGAGGAGGAAAAAGGCAGCAGTGTGAAAGATGAGAAATGGCAATACGTGCAAGTAGCTTAATTCATTCATTCATCCTAATAACTAGTGCTAATTAGCACAGTCGCTAATTAGCTATGAATCACAGCATTAACAGCTGAGCGTGCATGCTTCTGAGAGCCAAAAAAAAAAAAAGGTCCTACGCAGACCCTCGCAGACTATCACATTTAAATAGCCAATACCATACTGGATGTTGCTCCAAACCACACACACAATCAATTGCACTGTAATAAAGGCGAGATTTAACTGGAAAGAGCATGTGATGGTTTTATGAGCTGATGCGGGAACGTGAATGGAATAGGAGAAGTAATAGACTGGGTGGTATTTGAGGCACTGTGGGCCTCCAGCTTGGATGGGCAAGCACAAAGATTTAGATTAAATGGTGATGATGATGATGCAGGCGTCTTCGCGCTGGGCTTTGGTTGCTTCCTGCCTCCCTCCCACTCTTTTTGTCTTCACCATTTAACATGTAATGTGCTAGAAAGGTTATTGAAGTCCCATTCAAAGCAAATGGGAACATAACTGCATTTTATGGTTATTTGTTTTATTATGGTCAATAAAATCTGTCTCTTTGTTCCCATCAGCTCAACATTTGGCGCTACGGAGACTTCCGTGCGGACGATGCCGATGAGTTTGGTTACAGACGTTAAAAAGAATAAAACACAAAACTGACCATCCAATCAACACCATTCCAAAGACCCACGTGGACGACGAGTATTGGACAGAAGACAAAGTAAATAAATGACAAAAAATTAAACGACAAGCATTGACTCACTCTTTTTGACATTTCATCCCTCCAGTCCTGACTTCTCTTATGCTTATACCTTTTTTCTCCAGCTAGCCCCTGTAGCTCCAAATAGAGCATGCTAAAATAAAAAAAGAATCATATAAGAATAATTTTTCACTCATCCTTAATTTTCCTAATGGGCCACTGCCAACTCAAGCAGCCTGCACGATTGCCAATCTGTGTTATTTGCCATGTTACTTTTTCAGCAGACTTGTGTGAATGATAATAATTATACTTGCGTACGTGTTTCAGCCAATCATGCTCTTTGCTCTCTCTGATGCTATAGCCCAATCCCTGCTTTCCCCTGTCCAAGAAAGGGACTGGGTATTTTGGGGGAAACGCTTGATTTCTGCAAACAAATGCTTCCCTAATAAATTTCATGTAAATGTGAGGATATGTTGAAAAGTGTAAATGGATTTATTTTAGAGAAATACTGTAGGTGGAGCCACACAGACAAAAAGAAAAGGACAGGGTTATTTTTGACTTCAATGTATATCTGTGTGATTATGACATTTGCAGATGTTTTTGTGGGAAGTGTTTTGTCGTTTATTCACTGTCACACTTTTATGACCAGTAACAATGGATGCCATCATGTGGCATTTTATCGTCTCTCTCTATCTCCTGTAAAGTTTACATTCTAATAATGGTTATGATCCTGTATTGGGCAGTCTCTTCTCTTTCTGTATGCCAGAGCAGAACCAGTGTTTGAATTTGTTTCCACATAATGGACCTTTGCATTCTATTAAAAATCTGCTGAATAAAAACAAGCAAACTGAAAGTGTTTTGTGTGCATTTTTGGTACAATGGTCTACATGACTTCTACTCGCCAAAATAGAGGAGCAGGTACCTGTAAAACAAAACCAGATGAAACGCTCGACTGAAATCCTGGAAGTTTTGCAATTAGCAGATGTTTGAACTAGTTTAACCTTCACCTCTAAAAAAATTTAATTAAATTTAAAATGTATTATGAGTTTGCAAGGTGCTTGTACAGCTGGCATGTATTTAAATATTTGTTTTCTGGGGTGTAGTCCTCAAGAATCTTTGCAGCCATATCCACCATGGTATGGTTAAAAAAACAGGGCTATACTGAAGTGCTCAAACATTTAATACTGCCTGCCTTATAAATAATTGCTCCATCCCACATTAAATGACTGTTGAGCATAGAGCGACCATGATTTACCAGAACTGACATAAACTACATCGTTGCCTCCTTGTATCATCACTTATATGGTACAAAGCTCATTTCATGAAACCACATACGCTTGTTTGAACCCATGACAGAATATAACACTGCTATCCTGCAGTATTCTTAAGTTTGTTACATCATCAAGGTGACCTTCATGATATGCCTCCATTTATATTGAATTTACCAGCATAGAATTTACATGAATGAGGCAGATGTGTCATTTACATTGGAGACATATGGCAGATGTTTTAAACCACTGTGGACATTATTAGTTCAAAAGAATGCTGAATCTCCGGAAATAGATCTCTAAAAAACTGTTCCTGCACCAGACTGAATTCCCTGTCTTACAATTAACCATTTTTACTACATTTGTGCCATGATGAAAACTTCCAATTTAAATACTCATAAAATAACTAATCACCCCATTATGTACCATATGGACAAACATCAGCTGCTAAAGTAGCACAATATAGACGCACATCAATGCAAAACATAGCGCTTTCAGTCAAACTGAAATCCCCCACACCATTCTGCAGTCAAGCAGAAGTCAGCTTGACCTATCGGTAAACTAAGCTGATAAATAAAAATGAATGACACCAGTGAGAAAAGCTGTCCTGATCAGATAATCAAGACACCAAAGTATTTTTGGTTTCGACACCGTAGATGGCAAAATTACTGAAAAAGATTTTGTAAATAAAGCAGCTGCCTACGCTACATCAATAAATCTAGCTTGGCAACAGAAACTAGAACGGAAACGTTAGCTTTTCACTGTGCTCATCCTTAGGACCCTTGCCAGAAGCTTGTAAAAAGGCCAACACCGATAAGATAGCAAGATATATATGTATGCGGCCCATTGGCATTGTTTCGGGAGAAGGTTTTCAGGAAAATTACAGAACTTTGAACCACACAGGGAAATATATAGACTTTACTGAAGGGTAAGACCATTTGAAGGCCAGTGGATGGGGGATTGCAGTACAGTTATATGGGTATATGGTTTGAAATAGTTTAAACAAATTGTGTGTTGTTAACTTTTTGGAAAAGTGACAGCCCTAGTAGCAGACTGCTGTCTGACAGTGCCACTGTCTGCTGATGATAGCATTGTGACTTTCCTGCAAATACAGATTCAATTAACATGATTTAATTAGACATAAATGTAGAATTAATGACTTTCTGGCTGGTTAGTGCAACAACAGGGGACGTAAGCAGGAAAACAAAACATATAAAACTTTAAAATTCCCCCTTTTGGGTGTTGCTTTTTACCCAAAGGGGAAAACCAGATGTGATTTACAGAGCAGATATGTACACTACAGAAAAAAAAACATTACAAACATAATTTCATTTTGGTTTAACTTTGACTTTAATATGAAGAACAACTACAGTGGGAACAAAAGAGCTCTTGGTTGTTTTTATCTTGAAATTAAACACTCTGAAGAAGTGACCAGAGGTTGTTTTTGCAAGATAAAACTGTACCTACTCAAATTCAAATTGTTTGATTGTGAAATCATGAGCAGCTTCAGCCTTGAGGACAATGTTTTTCAATTAGACATGGCAGGCGCACTTTTATTTTTTATGACCACCTCTGTGTGTGTTGATAGATGGTAGACAGTAGGTTTTGCATTATCCCAGTAAGAACCAAAGGCAGAAATTACTATTCGTGACTGAGTATTGTATCTTTTATAAAGCTCATACTGAGGTGTTACCAAACCAGGTGTCATTAAATTAATTAAAAACGTATGTGTGGAATTTAAAGTCAGGCGAGTAAAAAAGAAAAAGAAAGAAAGAAACTGCTACCAACATCTCTCCCCACTGGATGCCAGTCTTAATTCCAGGTGTCACACAGCAGTCAGGAGCCACCAAATCAAAGATGGCCCAAGCAATTTATCACTGGTGTTTATGTCCAATTACCAGAGGTTGGGATGAGAAATATGCTCTAAGGGCAATTAAGAATCCTGTCTGTCCTGTCAGCTGACTCATGGATTGGGTGAGACGACTTTGTCTTATAGATCCACGTCCTTTGTCTTTTTTTGTCACATACTATCCATTGTTTCTGCACCCTCCTCCCATATCTCCCCCCTTTGCCTCATTGCTTTTCCTTTCTGAGCTCATGAGATAGCTACTGGGGCCTACTTACTAAAGAAGAGGAGAAAAAAAAATGGAAGGGAAAGAAAGCGATCATAGGAGATATGAAAAGTGCTTGTCTGTTTGAGTTAAAAGCTAAGCCTTCTGGTTTCATCTCCTCTCTGTTTGTAAAGCTGTCACAGTTGAAACAACGCCCAGCAGACGCAACACTCAGATTATAGAGAGCTGTTGTCAGCAAATTGTTTGCTTAGAAATGTCGATTATTCGGTGCCTTCCACGGCATCGGAAGCAGCCAAATCAAAACTGTGTCAACAAAAATTAAAGCATGACATGTTGCCTTGTTGTGAAGGATTTGTAAGAGAAAAACACCCATTACCGAGGTCCTTTTTTCAATTAAGCAAACAGTGCTTTTCTCTGATCCATCCGCATGTTTACACGTGTTACCAGTGCAGCTACAAGACTGCCAGAAGAGAAGATTTTTTTTTTTTAATCAATGATTTGTTGCAAACAAAAAGCAATAGTAGGCGAATATCTTTTTTTTTATGAACCCAAGGCACGTTTCCCCTCTGAGGGGTTTGAGGAGAAAATGAAACCCATCTCAATAATTCACAAACCTGAGAAGAAAGAAAATGCTTTTAAACGCAATTTGAGAGTTTATACGAACGTAGGATAGATTTCACTGACGTGGTTTGTGTGCCTACAGTATGTGTGTAGTATCATTAAAAGCACCACTGGTCACAGAAATCACCATTGTTTACTTGTTTACTTTTCCCTTGAACCTCTCTGCTTTTTGTTGTATTTTCTTTTTAAGATAAGAACTAGCCAAACTTGTATAAAATACTGCATGGATCTTTCCAAAGCGGGATCGTTGACAAGTGCTACAATAAGCTGATATTTTATTAATTCATTTTAAAAGGCTGAGATCAGGGGGGTAAAACGTAGTTTTGGCATACTAAGTTAATTTTATTCCAGTTTTAATGTCAGTCTGCTCTTCTGAATTGTTAATTTATTGTTCATGCCACTTAATTTCATGCCTTCCCCCGCAAAAAAAAAATATTGCATTGCTCCTCTCTTTCCTTATCTCTAAGTAACACCCGCTCATGTCCTGCCCTCTGTCCTCCAGTGGTGCGGTTTGTGTCCAGAATGTACCTGCTTCAGCCCCTACAGGATCCCAGCCACTGTTATACTGGCCAACATACGTGAAATCAGCTCCTCCTGGATACAATTATAATTTTAGGGATGGAATCCTGTCTGAAAGTGCTTCTGGTTTCTGTACGGCAGATATGTCCGGCATTTTGTTAAACATCATAGACACAAACATCATTGAGTGCTATGCGGGTTGCAGGAGGGCACCTTGAGCAAAAACATGTATCTAAAGCAGCATTTGTGCTTGCAGGACAAGCACTGTCAATTTGGTCAACGGAAACAAATGTGGAAAATATTCATCATTGACTTTAAATTAAAAGTAACCTTAGTAAATGAGAGAAGTTTTTTTTTTTTTAGAATCAGCAAATAAAAACATCAAGACAATATGAAATACAAACAAATGCATTAATTGATAAATTGATAGAATTCCATACTACACACAAATTTTATACAGTATATAGTATAAATTACTATCTTTATAGCATAGTTTTTGCAGTTGGGATACAGGAAATCAATATATGTCACCGTTTTATATTAACAGGAAATGAATAAAAACTTGTGTCACTGGATCAGATTGCAACTTTTAAATGCCTCTTGCAATGAAAGTTCACAGAGAGAAAGCACCATGTTTTCAGCTCCTCAATTTCCTTTGTGCATTGCATTGTGGGAGAATAGTGTCCACAATACTTTTTAAAAAAAAATTAAGCTAACAGAAAAGCTAACATAACATTGTCAAGGGATGTTTGTAGGATGTCGGTAGGACTGTCTGAACAGCCTCTCAACCATATGAATCTCCATCCAGGTGTTGGCTGTAGTAATATTATTGTATAAATGTACATTTTAAATGGTTTTTCCTCAAACTGAATCCAGATGGTTAACAGTACTTTAGTGAACATCTGAGTGAGTACAGCTTCTGCGCTGCAATAATGCGGAGCGACAACGACAATGAGTGACTAACTATGTTTAAACAGTCAGAGTTTGCAAATGACAAACGTATTTACTGAGGAGGGTGGTTTTGTATTGCCTCACAGCAGAGTGACATGAGTGGTGTGTGTGTGTGTGTGTGTGTGTGTGTGTGTGTGAACCTGTCAGAGACTGGTACACACAGGTAAACAGTACCTTTTCTTCTAGCCTTGCATGAATGAGAACAATGTCTGTTTTTTGTTGACTAAAATTAACAAATTATAAATGACTAAAATGTGACTACAACTAACAGTTTGTTTGTCAAATAATTAAGACTAAAAATAAATCTAAATGGGGGCCAGTATTAACACTGCAGAATGAGTGACCAGCCCTGATTTGCTGACCATAAATCACACATGGCTTTATAAGTAGCAACAGATTTGAGGGATGTGTTTGAGAGACAAACCTGCCTTCTTTTTGTCACAATGGCCTTCCATTGTATCAGTATCAGACTTTTAATGTGCATGAACAGATGGCGTTGTAAAATGAGTCAGCATTTGGACATTTTGCTCCACAGTCTAATTTTTTCAATTAACACTTTTAAATCCCATTTATGCCTTAGAATAAAATTACTTTGGGCGAAACTATCCATCATAAGTTTGCTGCTGATCAAGAATTTAAAATGGTCATTTTTCACTTCAATTAATCTGTAGTTCAGTCAATGTTAGGTTTATAAGCTGACCTTCATCAAAAGCTGTTATGAAATTCAGTCAAACATATCCTGTTTTTGGTGTAACCACTTAGTTTTGAATTTCTGGATTTAAATGTTTTTTTTAATATGGTTTAAAATACATTGTGGGTCATTAATTTAATGTCTCCTACTTAGTATAAACAGTATCACTTACTGTAGTTAAAACAAATATTTTCAATATATAAAATCATGGTCTAGGATTTTGCTTTTATTTATATACTTGTTGTGTTCATCCCACCCAAAAAATAAGCTTTAACAAATCATGCAAAATGTTAACAGACGATGGGTTTAGTACTTATCTTATATGTCGAGGAAAAGAGACTCATCAACTTGTCGTGTTAAGTTGTGGTGTTTTACATTAGATTTAGTATTTCTAAGGGAGCTCTGGCATTTGCAGAATGAAAAAAAAAAAAACTCACAGAGAAGGTCAGAATCGGTATGTGCGATTAAATAAATGGAGTGAAGAAGCAACGTCCATGCTATAAACACTGAGAGCCAGGCAGCATTCACATGAGTGAGGTGAAAGTGTTTGGAAATGTAGCAATAAAAGAAAAGGCACGGCTGGCTGACAATTAACAACATTTCTTTTAAAGTGATTTTATAATTTGCCATGCTCTACCACATGACAGTTAAGAATAGAAGCCATTAGCCTAAAAAGAGTTGTTTTTCTTATGAGCTTCTTTAGAGTGGCTATATAGGAGGTAATATGCTTAATGTTCTTACTTCATGCTTTTGTTCATTACTATATTTGGAGCATATTGTGTGTACATGTGTGTATGTTTTTTGAACCAGTGCAGTAAAACATAATGTGTTTTATATCAACATAACTTTCCCACCATCAGGGATGAAATCTACCCTGAAAAAGCTTTTTATGGGGGATGCCAGCCGCTTCATCCCTGAGCGATTTCAGAAGCATTAGACTTGCTCTGCACATCATCATATTATGCCACAGACAACCACAACACACATCTGTACAAATCGGAGGTGATTCAAACCATTTCCCTTGTGTATTACAAGCAGTTTAGCATGTCACTGAGCTACCTTCAAGTGCCTCTTTATATTTTCCTCATGTTTCTTCTCTCCTACCTGCATAAACAGTGCAGTGTCTTTAGATTTATTTTTGAAGTTAGTTTACCAACAGCGATCAATCGCAGAGTCCAACTGTTCAGTGCAAACTATATTCTTCTCAGTGAACTCTTTGTACTTTTCGTCATCTCATGTATTCCACTATTCTGACAAATTTAGGTGGCAGCGAGATTCAAACCAGCATCTCGCTGTACAACACATGTACTGTAACTGTCAGGCTTGTTGAAATTCATAAAACCTCAGCTTGCCATGTATTTATCATCTCAGTCATTGACTGTAAGTACCAGCAACAAAGAGCTATTTGGCATCACATGTGTGAATCACCAAATCCCCTGTAGTTTCACAGTAACCAAAATACATTTAAGGTCTAACACAGAGAAATGTGTACACCCAGTAAGTACTACAGAATAATACTACAAATGATATTAGACATATTATATTAGACATCCAACTAATTTTGTTTTACACTAAAGATGTGAAAATTCCAAAGAAATGAATAAATCACATAAATGAAAAATTGGGTGAGGAAATATTATATAATATTTTAATATAACAGGACAGATGTTTTATTGGTATTTTATTTGAAGTAAATTTCATCTGTATCTAGAAAGCCAGACCAATTTTTCTGTCTCTGTCTCATAATTATAATTAAGTAATTCAGTTAGATTTGTTTTTCCATGCAAAAATGACTGCAGCCAATCTGGTAAAGAAATAGTTGTCTCTTTTAATTTTCATATTGGGGCATTAATGTGAGCATTTAATTTCATATCATATTTATTTTTTAATCATTACATTCAAAGCTGGCATTATATTTAGTGATGACTGCCCATGACAATTAAAGCTGAAGTTATCAGATAGCCTCTAAATTGATCCTGCTCACAGCTCTCAGTCTCCCCTTTGGATGCTGGTGTCATAATTTCACAGACTGACAGGATAAGCTGCCGCTCAGTTCTGAATGTCCAAAGATCCTAATTAAGATGAAGCAGATATTAATGTGATACGAAGACTGTTTACTATCTGCTATAGCGTTACCTGTTGCTCAGCGCTCAACTGCCATCTAGCTACTACAACATAACAGGGAAATGACATGCACAGACAGCTAACGCTAGTTTATTGACTACAGACTCATCATGCCAACATTTTTAATTTCTGAATAATACATTGTGGCATTTCACTCCCCAAAAACATCGTTGAAAATACAGATGCTGGCTTGAGATGCACATTTAGTGCCAACACTTTCCTTTTAGTATTTGGCGAAGTCGACACAGCTTATAAAATCTAGAAATGAGAGGCCTGCTAACAGCTTTTATATCTGACCTTGCCTTGTTTTTGGACAGTTGGCTCCAGGAAGGACATTTTGTTGTAAAGGGCTCTGCAGCTCTAATCCACTGAGCTAACCACTAAGCCAGTTGTCTAAGGAATCAGTTTATCTGTGTTGCTGTTTGTCGTGTATTATGTTGGAGTACTTTTTTTGCATATATTAATATGTTGCATATTAATAGAAAAAAACATTTTCCTGAAAGTACAAATGCCAGTTCTTAATGCTTCAAACAGTTCTTATAGTTGTTACTAATCAACTAAATGTTTTAATTAAACTGGCTTAAATAATGCACACATGGGATTCGAATTCATAATACTCCCGAGAGGTGTTTGCCTTTTCAGTCTCATCAGTATTACTCCACTGAGCCATCTGTGAACATTTCTATCCCAGCTATTATATTTGAACATCCTCACACCCATAATATTAATAAAGCATGAGGTATTGGACTTAGCTCCTGGGACCTGAGTTCACTATTAATGTTCCCACTGGGGCGGCACCGTCCACATTCAGCCTACAGCTTGTCTTACGCCTTATCATTCATCATATTTAAATGAATTCATACACAGTAGTCTTAACTGCTGCTCGTAGGAGTGGATATATTAATATGACACCTTTTAATTTAGCCGCTATTCTACTCTACATGTGCATTTTTCTATTATAAAGTGAATTTACTGTTTTGAATACACAAAGGAGGGAGGGAAGAAGCAGGTTAAGCCTTAAAATAATCCTTAAAAATACTGTGCAATAACAACTCCCTTGAAGAATTACCGATTTGTGTAAAACACCCCCGAGAGGCAGAATTTAAGTTTAATTAGGTAGACATTGTCCAGAATATATAGATTTACATGTAATTCCTTTTCAGTTTTCGGTGTAATCCTGCTTCTTAACATTTCCACACCCCAGAGTATTTTTTTCTGTAAGCTCCTATTACAACCTCGGGTCCGTTCCATTGTAGGTCCCAGATAGTGATGAAGTTATTGTTAGTGGACACAGAAATGGGGATTTGGTACTGCAGTCTAATTTAATTAAGGCTGTTGAGCTATCCGAGACTTGCTTTTGTGCATTATATTCAAATGTGATCACAGAGCAAAGATTGGGATTTGTACTGAGAATTATCAAAAGTAAAGGCAACCAATACATTTTTTTATTTTGTCAAACCAACATTTTATGTATTTCTGTATAACAAAGACGAGGGATCAGATCACAGCTGCCCAGTATGATGCTGACATATAACCCATCTGGATGCCCCATCACCACCAAAGGCCATATTCAGACCAACAGCAGCACAGAATTAAAACAATTGGTGTGTTGGTGTGAGCGTTGATGTGTGCATGTTTTTTTTTAGGAAACTAGAGGTCCAGTTTCAAGGCTTTTCAGATGCAAATACACTATTCTGTCAGAGACACTCATGTCAAGGAGCTGACAATTTATAGCACATGGCTATACAGTTATATTTGCCTGACAGGGCTATGCTTTTCGAGGAAGCTCTCAAAGAATGTGAGCAGCAGAAAAAAAATTGTTGGGAGAACACCCCCTTCCCCTCCCCCCCTTAATAGCGGATAGTGGAGGGAGCTGCAGCAGCAAACGGTGTTGGCATGAGCACACCAGCAGAGTAATACTGAGGCCATTCTAATGGCCAAGGCAAATATGAAGGGATGTTCTCAGTCAGCTGGTAGCCAAACAGCTGATAACTGAGCCACTGATTGTGAAGCATGAATGCAGCTTCTAATGCCAATCAGCAACGGCTCTATGCCTCATTCCAGCAGTTTATATTTGAGGCAGGGTTTAAAAACTATGGAAAGGATTTAAAACTATTTGAAGTTCCCATACCTGAGGCTGGGTATTGTTTGAAATGTTTCTACACTACTACAGATACGATGCTGAATGCTAACCAAACACAATACCCTTTTTTATACCTTACTTTGATTAAAAAAAAAATATTTTTTTCAAGCAAACCCTTTCTTCTAAAATAGACCAAATGTTGAACATCTAGTGCCAGTGGGGGTTGAGGCACTTGGCTTGGCATCTCCAGTTCAGGTTCTTCCAGGAAATGTTATGAGCAGTGTGCAAGTAAGGTTAAAGACCTAGCATAACCCCTGTTATAAATATTGTTCAGTAATCTTGTTTACATCATGCGTGGATTGTGTTGGTGCTGCTGGTGCATCATGTATACGTCCCTGGTTAAAAAACTACAAGTCCCACGTGCCACAAGCCGCAACACACCAATCACATTAGAGTTTTCTGGGACAAGTGTTTTGAAAAGATGTTTACAGTGCGGCAAAATCAGACATTTTTAACTGGTGGCCAAAAAAACGGTATTTCTTCTTATTCTCGTTTAACTTTGTTCATGCATTTTCCTTTATAATCAAGCAAGTAGACTCATGGTACTCATGGCAAATTAGCTTAATTTAACCTTGATTGTTTGCAAGTAAAGAGTACAAAAAGCTCTTCAATAAATGGGACACAACATGTTCTACCTTGCACACATTTAATTGGCCAACATAGTGTCCTGCCGAATCACCACAACCCGCTGAGTGACAGAGTGGGAAGAAGTAGGAGCAAAAACAAACTGATTTAAATAGCCATGCTGTCATTTTCTTTCCCACCCACCCTGCATCATGTAGATGTGAATTTAAAGAGAACTCCAGAGACTTCACGAAGCAATTAAGTGTTGATCAACACAGACACACTGATCTACTTGGATGTACAGTACAGTAGTCTACAGCTCCATGAATGTAACACTAATGCACTTGGCTGTTGGTTGGTTGGACATTACATAATCCACTTATGTACCATAAGCTGTCAGTGCAGTATGAATGAGACAGGTGAAGCTTTTTGTATCGTGAATACACTGAAGGTCTTTAGTGGGTGAGTGAATTACTCTACTCTGAAAAGAACTTTTTGTTTTCTATAAGCTTTACTTTTTAGTATATATATATATTTTATATTTATTTTATTTTATATATATATATATTTTGTGTGTGTGTGTGTATACTCCTTTTAATGTGTAATCCAAATTTATTTTCTAGTAGATAACTACACATTGTGTCCAAACTGATTACAACAGAAGTTAAAAAGGTCTTTATGGAATTTATTATAATAAATACAAATATATTTTATATATACATATACACTTGAAATGAAAGACCCATTGTCTATTGAGGAGTACCTTTTAAAAATAGGTCATCAAATTCACAGAACCAGTTTCAAAAGACATGGTAGGTGGTTGCCAATGTTGGTGGATTAAAATAAACCTTGTGAGCCTAGGCATCCAAGGGTCTAAGAGAAACAAAAAGGAGAAATAATTGAAAACTTAGTAGAAAAGATTCAAGATTACTTTATATGCTCCTATGGAAATTTGTCTTGGATATAAAGGCTGCCACATAACAACTACATACAATGATGGTGCAGTAACAGACATAATACAATCAAGTGCAGACATAAGTACACTCAGTACATACAACACAGCCACTCATTTCACACCCTCCTTACGTCCCGAGTTAAGGAGATTCACTGATCAAGGGATGAAAGAGTTTTCATCCATATTCAGGTAGCTTTTCTTGTATTTAATCGGAAGCCCATAGCGTCTACCTGATGGGAGCAGTTCGTACTGAGTACAGAACATGGGAGCATTCGGAGCGAGGGGATGCTACCTCACCCCCATCACTTTAATTACTGTGCAGACCAGTCTATTTATTTGTGATTTTAACTTAACTGACATGTTACCAAACCAAGCTACGATTCTGTACTACACTCTCTATCACAACATGATAAAATAACATCCAATCCCAAACACCCTGAACCTTCTCAAGAAGTAGAGTTGCTGTTGGATTCTAATGCATACAGAATTCACATGGACTTTCCAAGCCAGATTATAGTCAACATGTACACCCAAGTGTTTGTAAAAATGAACCTGGGCAATACAAGTGTTAGTAGAGAATGGTCCCCCAGATGTCCTGGATCAAAAATCATTTGATCTGTTTTCTTAGTATTTGGAATGAGATGATGGTCATCACACCATTGTACAAACTTTTTAACCACTATAACTATAGCCAGAAATGGCTGCTTGTACACTCATTTGTATATAATGTAAATAGAATCAGAGAACTCACACATCCTTGAGGAACACCTGTGTTGATGACTTTAGGCTCAGATAATGTCAGGTTCACTCTGCCAAAACAACCTGTTCCTCATACAATGGCAGAGGAGTAATGATTGCCATCTTTTAGAGAGATGGTGTGCTGTGTGTGAATCAACAGACCTTTGAAAGACAGGGACCCAGGCTGGTGTAAGTTCCTCTGCACAAAAGGAAAGCTGAGTCACCATCAGGTCCTGTTGCCTTATTGGTGTTTTCTCTTTAGAAAGGGGAAAGTGTCATTAACACCATACCAATTGATGACTGTGTTCCAAGGATAGACAGCAGTTGAAGGGAAGTCACAAGACTTTTTAAAAGAACAATCATGTGAATCAAACTTAATTTAGATGATATTTAAATCATTTACCATAGTATTATCATCTGCTGTGTATAGTGGTTTCCTGGTTGGATTCATATTTGTAATAGAGGTCATGGTGGTCCACATTTTCTTTGCATTATCTGCACATTATCTGTATTGTCTTTTAGCTGTGGTTCTGGTTCTGGTTAGGCTCCCTCTGTGCTAATCTTAATTGCATATGGCGTTATTCCGCAAGGCAAGCCTCTTGCACTTGATACAATGCTTGACATCCTTAGTAATGTAGAACTTTTTTGGGATACGCTTTTATTGTCTTTTGGGGTATCACAGCATCCACACAGAAGTTATAAGCTGTGATAACTTTGCTCAAATCTCCCTGTGTTTCCACTTTGGGGCTCATAAACAGCACAAATCACAAAGTTGCCATTCCCAGGGAAGGAAGAACAGTCTTAGATTCAAGCATAATAGCTCAGCATCTGGGTTAGAGATAGTCTCACGTGTGGTATATTGCCTGCATCACTTATTATTGATATATATATCCCACAAAGTCCCTGTCTTACAAAACTCAAGGCTCATGTCAGAATGTGCCTCATACCAGATTCTATTGTAAAGTTTTAGTTTGTCCATCTTATTCCTCAGGGAGAGTGTATTACACAGGATCAACGCTGGCAAGGGTGGCTTGTTCCCTCTTTTTTGGAACCTCCGTCTCACTCCCCCTCGCCTAAACCTCCGCCGTTGTCTCGCCATCTGTTCTTCCACGGCCTTTTTGAAGTTCCTTGCGAATGTCGGCCAGACGCTATATTTTTCCCCTACGAGAGATTCGCAGTGACAGCAGCATTTCCCTGTCATTAACGGTTGTTTCGGTGGAATGTTGTTGTTTGACAGTGGCTTACTGCGAAAAGTAAAAGAAATAGTCTCCATGAATCTCCAAAAACTCACCATTTTACAGTGTTTGCTTAACTTTACCACCAAACAGAAGCAGAATACAAAACACAAGGACATATTAATCACTCAGTCATGATTAAAATACAAAATATGCAGCACCACAGTTTTGCGGGTCGGCTACAGAGCAGCGCCACTGGAAGTCAGTCTTGAATATCACCTTGCTAGGTTGGCCTGCATTCTCAGACATAGCTATACACTGAAGTTGCAATAAAAACAGTAGACTCAAGGTCCTGAAATATCATAATGACAAACTGTCAAAAGACGTACTGACAACTGCTCAGACTCAACATCACCTACTACCACACAGTGCTTTGTGGCAGGGTCATGGAAACCAATTCCCTTAACATTTTGAAATTTTTCAAAGGACCCATTTTTTCTCAGAATTTCTGCCATTATGGCTTATGAACCATATAAAATGTAATTGTTACATTTGCTTTTCAAATCAGTATTTTGGTGAAAGCAAAAGTAAAAATTCAGTAAGAAATTCAGCCTATATATTGCTCTGAAAAGGCCCTGAAAGCCTGGTTTAAATTTAAATATTTATGACCAACATTTAGTTAAGGTTTACATTCTGGGAGAAAAAACTTGCTTAGATATTATCAGTGGTGGATGAAGTATTCAGATCCTTTACTTAAGTAAAAGTATACCACGCTGTAGAAGTAATCTGTTACAAGTAAAAGTACTGCATTGAAAATGTTTAAAGTATTTAAGTATAATCAAGAAAATGTCCTTAAAGTAAAAGTACTCAATGCAGAAATATGTCTAGTGTGACTGTTATACTATTATATATCATATCATGACATTATTATTACTCATGCAATCATGATAAAGCAGGATTTAACTGTTGAAGTTGGTTAAGGTGGAGCTCATTTTGAACTATTTTGGACTAGAGCTAACAATTGCTTTCATCATGAATTCATCTGCTGATTATTTTCTCCATTAATGAATTGATTGTTTGTAAAACAAAATTTCTATTTCTATTTCTTTCTTTTGTCCAGCCAACCTCAACATTATTAACACTACATTTGTTTTTTTTATGTAGCCAGGTGAACCAGGGTACAGAGTTAAATAGTGTTATGTGGGTTATAATGTTATGTAGTTGCTGGTGGGATTACTGCAGCGATAACTGTCCTCTGTATTTAATGGCACTGTCACTTTAAGAGTACTACATGGGACGGCTCGCGCGAGAGGGAAGAGTTTCCAATGGGACACGAGGAAAAACGTAAGTGTTGTGTCCCGCGGTGTAGAGAAACGGCAAGGGATGTACTTTGGTTTATTGATATGGAGGATATCTCCATAACCCATGGTAAAGTACAGTAATAATCCTTAAGATCAGCAGACGAAAGAGTTAACTAACTAGCGGACCAAGGTAGATGCATGAAGACCTGGGTGTCCCAGCTGATTCCTGACGATTGATAGCCGAGTGAGTGTGTATGTATGTGTGTGTGTGTGTGTGTGTGTATCTTCGCCACGAGGGGAAGAGACTCCGACCAGCGGCGACAGCGTGAGTGACAATGAGGTGTATTGACAAACAAAATCACATTATATTAGTGTATACTGCAGTTGTAAACGATGTTTGTTTCATATTTTTTATTTTTCCGCAAACTTAGATGGGAGATACACATGCGGAGTTCTTGGTGAGTGTGTGGGCGTGTCCTGAGGACGTATGAGAATGTATTTTATGTTTTATGGTAAATTTAATTTAATTTAATTTTCATTTTTTCTCCATTTAGAAAGGCCACTACTGTTGTCTAGTCTAGAGTGGTGTTATCTAATGTAGATGTCTAGATTTTGGCTGTTTTACAGCTTTGACTGTTGACAATTTAGGTCTAGAGTTCCCGTTTAGAAGTAACTGAAGTCTACCAGAGTGAGTGTAAACTAGTTTATGGCAGCTGATTACATATTGTGGTATGGTTAAGGGGTACTATAGAGTACTGTTAAGTCACATAGTTGAGATCAGATGCAATAAGCAAAGGACGAGTAAGATCATCATCATCATCATTTACATGGTTAACGTTGTTCTCATTCGAGTCCAGTCGGGGAATAAAAACCCATAAAATTTATTGTGTGTTTGGCCTCATCATTCCTGGCCTGGTAAAATAATTAAAAGGAAAGCAGCAAATCTTCACATATGTGAAGCTTGAACCATGAAATGACCTAAACGTTAAAAATAGTAGCCAATTAATTTTCTGTCAACTGACTAATCGTTTCGGCTGTACTTTTAGAAACAGTTGGGTAGTAATTAATTTATAACAAAACATTTTATAAACTCTTCATATGTTTTGTGTGTAAAAAAAATGCTTAATTTGTAAACTAACTACTAAAGCTACTATTTCCCTTTGAGATATATCGGAGTAGAAGCGGCATGAAAAGCAAATGCTCAAGTAAAGTACAGGTACCTCAAATTTAGCACATGAGTAAATGTGCTTAGTTACTGTCCACCACTGGTTATCATTTATTTTTAGTTTAGGAGTCAAAACCTCAAAGCTAATTTGTTTCATCTGGATTGTAAGTGGGGTTTGATCACGATGATTCACAGTGCTGGCACACCTACCACTCCACAACAGCTATCAGATTTTTATTCAGAGGTTACTAAATCCTGATAGGTGCACAGAAGTAAGTGACATCCCCTTTTTAACAAACCCCTTTAAATGAACTATAGCATTATCTAAAATGCAAACAGCACATATTTATATGTAAATAACCAAAACTGTTACAACTTTGGTAGAATGTTGTGCATTCATGTAGAAGCCCATTAACAACTTAAGAAATTGATTGAAAAATATATTTCAGGGTCTTCAAATGTACTAATACATCATCTACATGATCAATTATTAAATCAAGCTTTGCTCAATGAAGGGGGTCTAAATGCAGCTTAGTGGTCAATACACAGCACGTCGGATTAGAGAAGTTTCTATGATCTCATGGAACAGATTTAATCATCTGTAATAATTATCATGTTTAATTTAAAACAATATAGCTTCAGTAATTTAAATGTCTGCACCTGTACAGTCATTCAGGCTTGAGAATACAAATTAAGCTGTGTTTGATTAGAGAGCTGTAAGCGCTCTGTGCTGAATACTAAATCACACATGAGGAAGGAGGGAGGACTAGGAATGAGTAGACATGGTTGAAGCACAAAAGAGGCCATCCCCAGTACACACACACACACACACACACACACACACACACAGACAGTGAAAACAGTGCTTGTTCTCCTCTGCTGTCTTCTCCTTTTGCACCTTGTTGGAGGAACCTCTCCACTGAAGTGACAGCACACACCAGAGGGTTGCGAGCCTCGTCGCAAGAGCATGCCGCCTGCCTCTTTCCCCGAGCCTCGCAGTACTTCCTGTACACTGGCAAGCAGAGCGTGCACAATGCAAGTGCCCACACATGTACATGACACGCATGCACATATGTTAGAAAAGCATACTGCTCAGTAACATTGCAGCACAAGGACGCATGCACCCTCTCTCCTTGCCCTCCAGCTTGCAGGAACACCCGTTGACATGGACTGTCCCATATGTACATACATGCATGCCTCCTCTCTCTTCAGTCCACCACGCACTCACTTTCTGGTATCTTACCCTCACCACACATCTATCTTATAGTACGCAGGCAACACTCTTGTTTCTCCACATCCCTTCACTGAGCTTGCCATCGCTTCAAGCTTGCATGTGCTTGCCAATCCCGTAGGCCACTCAAGGGATACAGTATTAACAAGTGGCATGCCGGTCCTCTTTGGTGCCTGCTGTGGTTTGCAAGTTTTCTGTTGTACATCCTACTGCTCTGGGGGTGCCCGCTGCCCAGGAACACACCCAACCCCCTCCCCCCCCAAAAAAGAAAGAAGAAAAAACACCCTTCTCTCTCCCCCTAGAGGTTGTGTGCGAGTTCTTGTTGTGCTGTGCCAGCTTCATGCCATGCTAATGCCCTGCAACTCTGGAGATGGCGCTTGCCGCGGCAGGTGGCAGCTGGGGACATCACAGGCCTTCAAGTGAGCCTGTTAGTTGGAAGTCTGCATGTTGAAATGTAGCGCGCCGACATGGTACGATTACATAACAGGTTCTACACAACACTTGTCAGCAGAAACGCTCTGATTCACACTGTTCTTCTGCGATACTCCACGAAGAAGTGTGACCAGAACACAGCTGATCTGTAGCTTCAAGTTATTTTTTTGGGTTTGTTTTCTGATCTTTTCAAACTGGAAGACTGTATCTTTTTTTCAAACCCTGTATTACTGCCTCACCAGCAAATGCCAGTACCGTATGGCCATGTTCTAATCTCCAAACTTAAAGCGACTTGGAAACAAACCTGCAACTTTCTTCACTGCTTCCCATCTGAGCTATCACTCACCATGTCTTGGCATGAATGTGAGGACATACCATTTCATTTGTTTGAAATAAGAATTTGCTGTTTACTGTTAAAGCCTCCAGAACTCATTAGCCAGCCATGAATTTAACAAAGAGCATGTTAGATTTATTGTATTTATCCTGTCATGGTGGCTTCCTTGTAATTTCTCTGTCGGCTAATGCCACCAGCTACGCTGTCGGAATGTGTGATAGAATACTGGGGGCTATTATCACAGACAGACTGAGACTCAGGTAACAGGCACCAACTGGGGATGTGTATTAAATTGTTTATTTTCTCATTTCCATGATACTTTCAGCCAAATCAAATCAGTTCATAATAAATAAAAAAAGGATCAAGAATTTCTTTCCCCTCTCATTTCTCAACCAACCACAGCTGGTGTCATGTTGTTTTGAATCCTGTGTGCCTGCAGTAATCCCCTCCTTGATCCAGTTTTAATTCTTGGTCACCATAGAAACAGGCTCTGTTGTCAGGTGTTCGTTGACATGGCCACCCCACCCATGGCAATCAGCAATTTACATAAATAGCCATCAAACCAACGTGTCTGTTTCCCCGGTAACACCAGGTGATTCTTCAAGGAGACCTCCGCCTACAGAGCAGGTCTGCTGCATTCCTCTGTTCTGCTGCTGAATTATATCCTTCACGCCAACACACACACATAGGGTTTCATTTAGGGACACACGAGATCTGTGTTAAGTGAAAGTGAATTGTAAACTTAATGGGTTTGATGTCAAGTTAGTGGCTAAAACATATTTCCAAGAAAAATGATAAGCAACCTGTACAAACTACTTCTCTGTCGTGGATGCACTTTGTTGAACTGTGAGGTGGTGTTGAGAGCAAATTAAATATCATAATAAATTAGTAATAAATGAATAATGTTAATCAATATGTAGTATAATAACCAGCATAGGTGTGATGAAACAAGAAATGGTGACGCAGGCATCGGTTTTTGAAAAATAAAAAGTGTCTGTGTGTGTGGCTTTTATCCATTGCCATGACAACAATGTCATTTTACGTTTTTTTATGTTATTTTATGTCTGAAACTTGAATAAATGATGTGATATATATATATATCACTTATATATACTTATATATATAAGTGATATATTTTCTTATTTATCACACTGGAAGAGGAATGAAGGTCTGTATGGATCTAATGTGAAATGAAAAAGATTAACTTGTTTTCGGTTTGATTCCCTTTGGTGTAACAAACATATGGACACTGTATGCTGGTGGGGTCAACTTAGTATAATGTAGGGCTGTCACTTTTTATTCTAAATTTTAATTTTACTTTAAATGTGTAATATATATTTGATCTGTAATGATCTTCCCAAATAAAAAATTCACAGTGCTACATGCCTTGTATTCCAGCAGGGAGCATTTGTAAACTGTGCTGTCACTCTGATCTATTACTTTCCCTGTTGCAACCAGCAGATAAGGTCATTGCTTTAAAGAGGTCATATTATGCTCCTTTCAGGTTCAAAATCTTATTTAGGTTGTACCAGAACAGGTACCAGTATGTACCAGTGTGTTGAATGCTTTGTTTTAGCTACGGAGTGAGCATTATGACGTGCATTTTGGGGTGGACTACAAACAAGCTGTTTTCAGGCAGTTCAGAGCAGTGTTTTCTGTGGGAGATTGGAACTCCCTTTGGGGTGGACTTTGGGCTTTTTCACTTTGCAAACCTAATACATGCACAAAAAAGGTATATCCCTTAATAAAGGAGAGGGGGAAATCCAAAAAGCAGAGGTTATAAAAAGGTGTGCTCCGTTGTCGGTGATGTCACAGTGTACAGACACACCCTGGAGTACACCTCTACATCTCTACAGCATATTAAACCACTCCAGGTAAGCCAAAACTAAATTTTCAGCTGGTGTTTCATTGTTTTTTTTAACGCAGAACTAAGGAAACTAGCAAGCTGTACTAAACAGACAGTCATGAAACCAAACCATCTAGGAAGTCTGGAAAAAAACAGGGGCGGAGCTGTCTTTTAAAAATGCAACTCCCATTTCCAATCTCTATCTGCAGATACTCTCCTCTATAAATGATTACATTAATTGTATCATGACAGACAACTGCCACTCATGCCACAATACCCTCCTACTCAGGATGTCATATTAAAACTGAGGACTGCATTTAAGCCATGCACACATACAGCGTTGACATTTGTTTGTGCGGGTAAAATATTCCCTGCCCTCTATCTGGCCTCAGCTTTGATGGGAAAGAATATATTGCTTGGTGTCCTAATACCCCTGCGCAGTCTGAGGTAATCGGACAAGAGAGATGAGCAGAGGTGCCGTCTGCTTGCCTCACAGCGCTCCAAGTTTATCATGCCTTTCAATGTCTGAGAAGAGAGAAAATTAGAAACGCGCTAACACACATTAAACTTAAATTAGATCAGCGTCTCTGTCTCGTCACCACTTCTAAGCCATGTCTGCCTGCGGGGAGAATGAGGTTTACCTTAATTCCAAAAGCACACAAAAGCCATTTTGTTCTTTTTCTATTGTAAAAACATAGTCAACAGGTTTGTGTGGGCAAGCAACGAAGTGCCTGTTTTGTTGTTCCCTGCTGAACACTAAGCATTACAGCCACCATCCCACAATCACGAAAACAAGGTGTTTGTTATTGTAGGTTGTCAGAGAAACACAATTAAATCTACCATGGCGGCTGTTCCGTCTTTCATGCCTTAGAGTATCCTTGGATCTTTGCCTCTTGATTTCTGACATTAAAACTGTCCCCTTGCCATTTGTTACGCATATATTAGCCTTTACATGATTGATTGAATTAATTTATTATTTTGCTGTTTTTAATCTGTTCCCCCCAAAAAATTGCCATGTAGGTTGGGGCTGAATAGGAATTACCCGGCGGAGCATAGCTAATTACCAGGCATTAGCATATGCAAATGAGATCCGTTATCTTGTGTGCAAAGTGTTGCTTATGGTAAACACTGGCTAATCACTTTAACGAGTTTAGCTGTTTAAATGCTGGTAATTGCATATTGTTTAAACAGATGGGCTTAACTCGCTGAAAATCAAGGCAGGAGTGCAAGATATCCCACTTTTATGTCCCTCTCTGTTTCACCTTGGCTGCTGCACTTGGTACTGCAGCTCCTTTGAAGAAAAAGACTAAAGGAGGAATAAAAAATGCGCTTTGCCTTTTGTATTAGACACTGGTTTTAGCTGTTAAAGTGGTGTCACAGAAGTTCGATTACTTTTAAGTAACTGCAACTCAGTGACGCATACTGCAAACATTATGAAAGTCATGACGCCGGAAGAAAAGCAAAAGAATCTGAATTACCAAGGCCAAATGTGTTGACGCCAAATTCCACATTAGACGCACCCTAACACACCTACAGCACCATGCACCGTGTTTCTGAAATGTGATGGCAATTTCGCATGTAGGCCCTCAAGTCTGAATAAGCAGAGTCACTTTTATCTAAATGTCACAACGGCAACACATTTGAGAAATTGGAACCAGAGAATATTTGGCTTTGTTAGAAGAATTACTTCAATGATCAATCAATTATCATTCATCAGTATAATTTCTAATAAATAATGAAATGGATGAGAGAATGTATGAGTAGATTTCTTTAAAAGTCGTTACTTTCTAACTCACTGCCACTGCTCTCTCATGTAGTGTACGTCAAATAGCATTGTGACCATTTCCGTAATTGTCTGAATAAAGCCATGACTGCCATTTAGGTAAGGGAGACACTTTATCAGACAGATGAAAACATTTTATGTCTGAAAGGGGCTTTAAAAAGTGGACGTATTGTGATGCAATGAACAGAAACAGAAGAGGTTCAAGGCTCACAGATATGGTGAGAACATATAAAGGGTGCTGTTGCTTTGTAATTTCAGAGACACAAAGAAAAGAGTCAGAGTTTATCAGTTAAGGGTTCTGTAGTGAAGGAGACCCTGTGGCAGAAGAGTCCTCAGAGGTTAGAGGTCTGTGACTGACAGAGAGTAGCCCAGGGGCCAACTTTCCAGTCTGGAGATGGTCACAGTTTTACTACACACACACCCCTTTTTTTTGTACATCATCCACAGGGTGATTTAGAGATACACTTTCACACTCCTCATCCTCACACAGTCGCACAGGCTTTCTCAGGCTGTGTGCATGCAGGAAACACAAATAAAAAAGAAAGAAAGGTAGTCAGACAGTGAGACAATGAATGCTTGTATGTCTCTCTGAGTCACCCTGCGGACCTCTTACAGAAAAGATACCATCATTTCATCATGTCGCAGTGAACACCCACCTTATCTCTTGCTGTAGGGAACATGGTGTGAGTCAAACCCACTAAAAAAGACCATTTTGCTATTTAAACACACTCATTTCATGACACAGAAAATCCATGGCGATAAGTCAGCCCGCTGTGGGGGTTGAACTTTTAACAATAATTGTGAGCAAGTGGCTCATACTTTTAGTGGAGTGCATAGTAATTAGAATCGCATGTTTCATTTCTGCTTCTGTAGAAAAACACAGCTGACTGGATTTTAGTTTACAGTGCAGTCTATGTTTCAATTTGTCAAGACCGAAAACTCGCTGGCTTCCTTTTAGTTTACTGCTAAAAGGATAATGGAAAAAGAGTGTCTTTGTGTAAAAAATTTGTATCAGTCGATTAATCGTTTAGTTGAATGACAGAAAACAGTAAAGTGAAAAGTACTTTTATGATTAATTAATAGTAATTTTTCAAGCAAAATTACTAAATATTCTCTGGTTTCAGTTTTTGATGATAGTAAAGTGTCTCAAAATATTTTTTTGAAACAAATCACAATAATCATACAGCTCCCTGACAGTAAACTGAAGTGGAACAGTGAGTCCTTCATGATCTTAAAAACACAGAAATATGTTTCTTACAGGTTTTCCTTTCTCTGATTTAGCTCAACTTGGTCTCTAGTTAAACTGCCATAAAAATAAATAGACCCAAAAGTCTGCATGTCATGGGCTACGTTTCCATTCAGTTTAAACACTCCCAAAAAACTCCAGGACACAGGTGATTCACTTCCATGAAGTTTACAGAGAATCTTGTGAAACTGTAACAGTACAATGAGATGTTTATATAATTAAAGAAGCTAAACACACAGTATCAAGGTAAGCAGCACCGCTTAGCTAACGTAGCTGTGTAGCTTATAAAATTAAACAAAATTGAGCTAGCAGCACTAAATCATAAAGCTAACTTAGCCTAGCATAAAACTAGTTAGCGTCTTACGTGCAATTTATACTTCTGCGTCAAATCGTAGCCTCTGCGTAGCCCCGTAGCCTACGTCGTCACCTACGCCGTCGCCTGACGTGCACCTCCTCAAAAATGTAACTACACGTCGAGTCGACGCGGACCGTAAGCTCTGTGATTGGTCAGCTGGTTAGCCTCGCAATGCCTCCGAGCCGATCGGACTGCCGACTAGTGTTTGGGGGTGTAATTGCAGAATGACGGACACACCTACGCACAAGTATAAATGCATGGCTACGTGCGTAGGGTCTACGTGCGAACTCAAAGAACTAAGACTTTCCCCATGTACATAAAAGGATTATTTCTCTCAAACATTGTTCACAAATCTGTCAAAATCTGTTAGTGAGCACTTCTCCTTTGCTGAGATAATCCATCCACCTCACAGGTGTGGCATATCAAGGTGCAGATCAGATAACGTGGGTATTGCACAGGTGTGCCTTAGGCTGGCCGCAATAATAAGCCACTCATGTGCAGTTTCACTATATTGGGGGAAAACGGGGGGGAACCAGCCAGGATCTGGTGTGACCAACATTTGTCTCACGCAGTGCAACACATCTCCTTCGCATAGAGTTGATCAGGTTGTTGTTTGTGGCTTGTGGAATGTTGGCCCACTCCTCTTCAATGTGTGGTGTATAACATATGTGCATTTGACCATTACAGTTTAAAATAACACTAGCAGCTGGCTGTGCGAAGTTGCTGGATATTGGCAGGACCTGGAACACGCTTGTATACGCCGATCCAGAGCATCCCAAACATGCTCAATGGGTGACATGTCCGTTGAGTATGCTGGCCATGCAAGAACTGGGATGTTTTCAGCTTCCAGGAATTGTGTACAGACCCTTGCAATATTGGGACGTGCATTATCATGCTGCAACATGATGTGATGGTCGTGGATGAATGGCACAACAATGGGCCTCAGGATCTTATCACGGTATCTCTGTGCATTAAAAATGCCATCAATAAAATGCACCTGTGTTTGTTGTCCATAACACACGCCTACCCATACCATAACACCAGCGCCACCATGGGCCACTCGATCCACAACATTGACATCAGCAAACCGCTCACCCACACGATGCCATACACGCTGTTTGCCATCTGCCCTGTACAGTTGAAACTGGGATTCATCCGCGATGAGAACACCTCCAAAGTGCCAGACGCCATCAAATGTGAGCATTTACCCATTTAAGTCAGTTACGATGACGAGCATGCAGATGAGCTTCCCTGAGACGGTTCCTGACAGTTTGTGCAGAAATTCTTTGGTTATGCAAACCGATTGTTGCAGCAGCTGTCCGGGTGGCTGGTCTCAGACAATCTTGGAGTTGAATATGCTAGATGTAGAGGTCCTGGGCTGGTGTGGTTACAACTGGTCTGCGGTTCTGAGTTCGGTTGGATGTACTGCCAAATTCTCTGAAACGCCTTTGGAGATGGCTTATGGTAGAGAAATAAACATTAAATTCATGGGCAACAGCTCTGGTGGACATTCCTGCAGTCAGCATGCCAATTGCACACTCCCTCAAAACTTGCGACATCTGTGGCATTGTGCTGTGTGATGGAACTGCACATTTTCGAGTGGCCTTTTATTGTGGCCAGCCTAAGGCAAATCTGTGCAATCCCCATGTTGTCTGATCAGCATCTTGCCACAAAAAGGACAAGTGCTCACTAACACAGATTTTGACAGATTTGTGAACAATATTAAAAAATAATATTAGGCCTTTTGTGTACATAGAGGAAGTCTTAGATCTTTGAGTTCAAAAACAGGAGTGTTGCTTTTATAATTCTGTTCAGTGTACTTCTTTAACAGGGATACACTCCCAATTCCCAATCCCTTTGTTGCCTTTGTCTGACTTATGTATCATGTCACAAGCCTGATGCCCATTTTGACAAGAGTCTATAAACACATCCATATTAAACCTTTATTGCACACAAACCAAAGAAGGTTTGTTTTTTGATTTGCAATTGTTAAAGTCTTCTAAAGCCAGGCACACACTAAGCTTGTAAGTTTTTGTCCCAAACTGCTTGCCCCTGACTAACTGTAGAATCAGGCTGAATTTCTGCTAGATCAGGGCCTGATTAACTGCCTGAATGACCGGATGATCAGTTAGATTTTTAACATGTCTGAAATTTTGGTTGGCTTCCTTGCAGATTAAGCAGCTCCACAGTCCAATTTCCCCTGTGGCTGGATCCTTTATAAACTTTAGTGAGCTTGCTTTAATATTATCCATACAGTTTGAGCAAAAAATAATTCTGGCCGCGCAGAAAGGCTGATTAAAACATGAGTAAACACAATGTGCAAGATAGAAGAATAAAATCGCACACTGTCTCTCCAGCTTAACAACACCAGAGGAGCCAAGGTTATACGCCACCATCATGTACCAGTGTGTGTTGTGAGCCTATTGGTGGCACATTAAATAAGATTTACAACTTGATGTGTGCTGTCATCTTCATAATACTGTATGATTTGGGTAAGAATTTGTAAATCTTTGTGCATGAATAAATTAATTTGTGTAAAAAGAAGGCACTTCTGATAAGCTAAAAATGAACTTCAAATAAAACACATAAATTCCCACTTTATTTGACATTATCCTTACCCCTCTCATTGCCATATTCCAATATCACACACCAGCTAAGAAAACTCATTAAAATCTGTATATGCGTGTTGTAAAGCATGCCTGGAGGTACACATATTCTTAGGACCTGCTCTGTTTGGAATATAAAGATGAGAGACTGGATAATTAGTATGAGCAAAGTTGGCCGCCATGGCTGGAAAAATAACTGCACACACAGAATTAATATCTAGCAAGTAGAATCTCACTGATAAGAACGACATGACGCCTAATTGTACATCTTCCAAACCCTCAGTTAAATTATTCTTTTTTAGCACAGTATTTGTAATGGTGTGGTCAATCCTAATTGTGTGTATTGTGATTCTGTACAAGCATGGCTTATCTTTAGGTCTTTCAGTGTGTTAAGGGTTCCATTTGTCCAAAGTGTGAAGTAATCACAAAACGTGTGAATGTTTTTTTTTTAAGAGAGACTGATATGGTTCACTACAAGTGAGACTGTCGGCCCAAAGAGCAGCTAGCGATGGATGGATTTTCTCTAATTCACAGCTGCCTGTTGTTGGTAAATTGGTAAAATTGGTTGGTAAACTGAATGCATGTTCTCTGTAATTATCTACATAAAAATTGTCTCTGATTCGAAACATTAAGCCAAGCACATGCTCGCTGTTTTTCACACTCAAGGTGAAGGTCAGCGCAGGTGTGTGGGCAGTTCAGTTTTCAGTGCCAAGCTCTCTGGACACCCCTCAGCCACCAGCCGACATGCAGTAACCAGCCGTATCAGATATTTCCATGTCTCCAATGTTCAGTGTTCCAGTCTGGAAATCACCTGCTCCTGGGACACATCCATCTTGTGTGATGATGGGCCTCCTCATCTTCTGTCCATCTATGCTCCTTTTACCTCTAAACCCTCCCCCCACTCTCACTTTTCTCTCTCTGAGGGACGGAGAGTCATTAGCAGGTAATAAATGCAGGGGATGTGTGATTTCAGCAAGTGTCTGTAGGGCTAAGCAAATGGGAACTAGAGAGTGGACATTTTCCTCACTGCTCCTTGTCCGTGCTCAGGGGAAGACTGGGGATTTTTGTTATTTTGGCCCCACTCTCTGAAGGAGAAAAGTAGTAATTGGCTCCCCTCGGAGACTGGCCAGCGTTGGAGCAAAATGTAGCCAATTTGCTGCGGCCGGTTCATTCCACATAGCCACATATACCATGTATAATAGATGCATTTCCCTCTCTCTCTGTCTTCAGGGCAGATGAAGCAGCTCTGATTTTCACCCTGTAGTGTGTGAGCAGGAGGGGAGGGAAAATTCAGCTTCATGATTGGATGACATGCTGGGTGATACATTGTTGAACGGCTTTGACCGCTGTGCTACTAAAGTTACCATCACGAACCCCTCACTGCTGAAATATACATCAGGATTAAATATAGATGTAGTGTACAGTATTATGCTGTGTGAGGACAGTATGGTTTAGTTTGTGTGAGTGTGTGACACTGACTGCTGCTTAGTGTTTCCCTTCAGTGTCACTGTACCATCCTGAGGAATGTCTGACATGTACTCTGCTTTGTTTACCAGGCTTGAAATGATCTCATCTCATCTTTTATACTTTTCAAGTATCTGTCACCTTCGAGATGCATAAGCGGGCCAGCAATCACTAACATGTCTTTTATCTAGTTTCCATCCAAACTAGGACTTCTTCACATGCAATACTTTTTAATCAACTAAGTATTGGCAACGCAAGGGAGCCACTAAGGAAAAAGATTTTTGTTTTTTGGATTTGGTTCAAACTCAAAGCTGTTTTCACAGGACAGTGGGTAGTCTAACCTTCTCAACTATGCTCTCTTTACTGAGATGGTAGAAAAGATGAGAGGGGTACAGAGAGCAAGAAAGAAAGAAAGAAAGTAATGATGGGATTTTTAATCCAGAGGATTGTGTTGTACAGAGGATGGATGAAGTCAAAGAGGATATTGGACATACTTCAAACTTATCTCTAACATAAACAGTAACATGGTGAATCAGAGCATGTATTAGCCCTCCATCATCCATTATCTTTAAAATAGATGAAAATGGTCAGATTCCAGTTTCAGATTACACTGCTCCATATGTGCTAGCCTAAAAATACACTAAAATTGGAGGATGTCAGCTCAATGCCCAGGTGAGTTCCACAATAAAAGGAGTAGTGATGAACTCATATCTGCAAGGGGATAAAAATTGCGATGCTAAAGCAGAAATGCAGGCTGTGGCTGACTGTGCAGTGAGATGCCAGAAGGCCAAGGAAATCTCATTCCCCTATATTTTCTGGCTTGCTCTGTCCCTTGGATGAATGAGCTGTTAAAGCCGAGGTCTTGTGTACAATCCTGACCCACATCATAACTGTCAGTGTGGTCACTGTGACATGATTGCTGTGATTCAAAACAATAAAACTTCCAGTAGTCATTTTCACCATGGACAGCAGCAAGAGCAGCCGTGTATGACTAATATTTAAGAACTCATCTATCACCAAAGATATTTTATAGCAAAAACAATTATTGTAATTGCACTATTCAGCACCAGCATCCACATCCCCTTTTCAGAAACGGTGATGTGTGTCTGCAGCACTGGTCTGTAAAAAACATTTGGTCTTTCATAGAAACAGCAGTCATTGCCATGGTTACCCAACAAATATGAGATGTATTCCGCCTTTTTGCTCTTGTGTCAGTACAATCACTGTCTGAAAGATGCTGAGACATGACCTACAGTGATGTGTGGTATTAAAAGTAAGTAAGTAAAGTTTATTTCACAGAGCAAGGTCACATAGTGCTTTACAAAGAGTAAAATATACATAGAGGTAGGTAGATTATAGTGACCAAAATTATCACTGTTATCAGTATTATCACTGTACTGTAAATGTGGTGAAAAAGATTAAAATGTACTGATACACACACTGAAACTATTTCAACAAGTTTTATATTGAAAACTACAAATAAAATTACCATTTTGTTTGCATAAACATTAAAATAACAACCAATACCTTTGTAAACATATGGAAACCATCTAAGTGTGCATTATCATTTTCAAGATTTTATAGGTAATGCAATGCACAATTACATGAATACAAATAAGTCTTTAGAAGACATACAGTTACATACAGATAGTAACTGCAATGAGCCCAACAACTGACTGACTGAATACAGTGGAGCCCATAGCGTTTCTCCTGCTCTGACACTTCTGACAACTAATTTGATCGCTGTTGGATTTAAAAAGAATAAGTTATGCTGGTTGGTTGACTAAACTGCGTAACGTGTTATCATGTGCAGTTTAAGTGGATGATTAGAGTCTGCAGACACACAGAGTACACAGCAGCAGAACAACGTGTAGCGTTTTTCCAAGAGCAGCTAACACTGAGAGGAGTTCCGCCATGTTGTCATTGACCCAAACTTGACCCGAAACTGTGAATTTATAATATCGCAGTAACCAAACCCGGTTATCATGGTGATTAAAATGTGTACGGTAGTAATAACCATCGGGAATTTTATGATGGTTTATCATTAAACCGGTAATTGTTTCATCCCTACAAAGAGGTCTTTTTTCTCAAACAATAATTTGGTGATCAGCAGTTACAGCTAAGTGAAACCCTATGGTTCAGTACAGAGACCTGATTTTGTAAGATCTAACATTCTTCACAGACTTGTTCTTTTCTTTTCTTTTATTAAGTGCAATTCATTCTGTTCAAAGGCACAACCAAATTGTTAAACTGGAAGAATATTTCTGCCTGGAACTACAAGGTCTTGTTTATCTCAGATGTAAGAGAGAGGCGTACATCATGGCCATGTGCTGCCATGGAGATTCAGCCTTTGTGCTCCTATGTTCTCTCTTATTGCACAAAAATCTCAATTCCATCTCAAGGACAGTCCTCCTTGCACTCCAATTGTTCATCTGCAGCAGCGGCAATGGGGGGAATGTGAACGTTAAATGACCCTGAACTTGATGGATTCTGTTTTTGTGATATTCCCTCAGGGCTAAGTAGCCATTTGACACATGTCGTTGCCATGGTAAATGGAAGCTTCACTGGAAAGGCGGGAGAGTCCGTCAAAGGTTAACATGTCAGCGATTGGCTGGATGGACACTAAACAAGGAAGGGAGATATCAGCCCTGGGCTTCTGATTGGTCAGAGGGGAAACAGCGTGTTCCTGGGTGGTTGAGCAGTGTGTCTTTGGATCCTGGACACACACTCACCATGTTCTCATCTGCTCCTGCTAATTAGCTCTTCGCCTGAGAGAGCACTGTGCTGCCCGCCAACCCCATTAGCCAAGCAAACTGTCTCCATGAATCCCTGCTTCACAAACAAACAGACAGACACACATGCAGAATCATACCATCTCTCCATCGCAGCTCCCACCAAGCTTTTATCCATGGGAATGACAGATTTTATTTATCTTATACCCCAGACCCTTTGAGTGACGTGTTGATGCTGAAATTACAGGGTGTGCTCGGTTTAAGGATGGCCAAAATGGAATGTGTGAGGGGGTGTGCTCATTTCTCATCCTCCTCCTATTTTGCTCCAGCAGCATAACGAGCCATCAGCTACTGCTGACAACCTAACATCAGCTGGCCAATTAATGTCCATGCTTCTTTTTTAATCAGGCGCCTGTGCAGACGCCTCAGTCCAACAATATCTGGGCCCTGGCTATTTGAAGGCTGCTTTTTTTTTGTGAGGCTCTATAATGATTTCCTCCAGAAAAGCAGAATTCACATTCTGCCAGATGATTAGTACTCAATGGGAACATCTTGGACAGAAGCCTGGAGGTCGTGTTACATCCAGTGGAGAGCCACAAAGCGTGCATACTATACTGCACAATAAATACAATTAGGGAGCGTTTGCAAGAAGGACTGCTGAAAGAGGGCCTCAAGAGGTTAACAGCTTGGATGATTCAACAGACACAGATTCAAAGACAAAACCTGCTTGGCTATTGATGTTCAAGAGGTGACATGAGGGGGGTGGGGGCAATGGCAATAAAAGAGCGAGAAAGAGAGACCGATAGAAGAGAGTGAGCTCTCCAAATGGTGCTGTCAGAAGATAAGGAGAGCTATTTGGTTGTGGCCGATGCTCCAGAGCCGGGTCATGCATCGCTACTTTTGACAACTGCTCAGTCTGCTCTCAGTGGATTCCTTTATAAAGCTAAGCCTGGCTGTGGAAACCCACCATGCTTCCCAGAAATGCTCATCTGAAACATCCATGATTTCTGATCACATTTTCCATGTCCTACAGTATATTACAGTGATGACATGAGCTGGAGCTATACACGCTGTATACATCCTTCTTTTCCATCCTCCAGTGGTATAACACTGCTCTGTAACTATATCATGCTTGGTTTATGAACCGGCATCGATTTATATGTTAATTACATTCTGGGACAGATTTAACAAGCTCTAATGTAAGTGTGAGGACTAAGCTAGCTGTATCTCCTTTATCTGTACTTTCTTTCCCCCATCCCCACACAATCTGTAGCCCGGCATCTGCAGTCTTGTCACGGACCTGACCCAGGTTATCCAGATGATAGCAGATGTCATTTAATGTGATCTCCAGGGGGGAGAGTGAAGGGACTAAGGCTAATGGAGAGTGGAGCAAATCTGATTTCTGTTTGACAACATTGTGCTCTTTTCTAACTCCACCTGCCAGATTGCTTTGAACTGGGCACGTAGATCCGGAAACAGCTATAGGAGCTGGGGGCAAAAACCAAAGCAAGGTCATTTGTTTTGTAGCTGCGATAACTGTAACTGTTTTTTTCTATTCCTGCGGAATCTGTTTCCGCATCAGATTACAAACAGGAAACTTGTTAGATGTAACATAGCAGTCATGTTTGCACTAAGTGAAATAGCAGTTGTGTACCGTTTTTGTAGATTTGAACATCTTATTTGCTTCTAAATCTTAAGGAACACGCCACTGAATATGGGATAAGCCTCTGACACATCACACAATATATTTAAGTGGGTCAGCGATTACAGCAACCACACAGGCCACACCCAGCAGCAATCAGTAGAGCAGATGATTGCACAATCCTGAAAGCATCTATTAACTGCGAATTCTTCACTTTGCCATGGTATTTTACCATGCTTTGCCGGAAGGGACATAAGAAGTGCCATCTCTAATTCATTTGGGAAAAATCCTTGCCTTGTACATGCTAGATTTGATCAATACACCTTAGGTGCAAAAATATTGGACAATATTGAGAAACAAATAAATTATGCAAAATGTTACTATGCTGTCATGAGAAAGGTTACCATCACGCATGCCATATAAAGGTCAGTGGTAACATATGCACTGAGATGAGGAGAGATGGCACATGACTCAAGTCTCAGAGCTGAAGTCATTGTGACAGGTCGGGCAGGCCAAGGGCTAACAGAGAGGACATCTCAAATCTCACATTTAAATCTACAGCTGCAGAGACGTACGGTACCAAGGCTATACAGCAGATCAGTCTGTCACTGGTAGTAAAGCATACTGTCAGCTCTGGATGCTGGTTCTTGATTAGCAACTTCTTCTTCTGCCCAACTGCCAGGACAAATATTGCACTATTTTCCCTGCAGATCTGATCTGAAAAGGAGTTCAACAATAGGCTGAAAATGGCACAGCACTTATTTAACTTGGAAAAGTGAACTCGGGTCTCATTTATAAACGGGGCGTACGTACAAAACAGGGCTGGAAACGTGTGTACTCCACTTCCCAAGATAGGTTGTGATCTATAAAAAACGAACTTGACGGGAGAATGCGTGTTCCTGTAAGTAAATTCTGAGCCATGCGAAGGCACATAAAGAGGAGAAATGAGAAACGGCGACTCACATGGCAGAATGTTGAAACGGTTTGAAATGAATAGGCCTACTATTGTTTAAAATAAATCAAAATATTACCTCTGAATATTATAGGCTTAAAGCCTTTCTGAATAAAAAAAAACACCTGTTTGATTGATTTTCCTTGAAGTGCGCAAAAAACCCATCATTTAAAATAATTTGCAGCACACACAAAAATAATTTATTCTCATAAATAAGGTGAACAGGAGGACAAATTACATTTAAATTGATGCGTCAGTCGAGCAAATACAAGTACATAGTTTCATGTATTGTAATCACATGTTCATTGCCTTATCGAACCAAACGCTGTGCACCAGCATGTGGATGTGAAGCACTGTTTGTAAGGGAAATATAGGAAAACATATATAAATATAAAATATATTTTATTAAGTAAATCTTTCATCTTATGTCATTTACAACAAGTCATATTTCTTGTAACTTATCGGTAGGCTCAATAAGTGAGTGGACTGTTTGTGTAGCCCAAATAAATGTTCAAACACAAACGGAATGCATTTGGTTGACTATCTTTCTATCATCCCATCTTGCGTTGCGTGTCCCCCTCGAGCCAGTGATGTCACTACCCAGGAGGGTTAGATAGCTGCTTCCTCTGGCAGTCTGGCAAGTGTTAATCACATAGTGCTGCACACAAAATATCAGCCTTTCTGTTTAGCATCTGATTGGGCACCCTGCTGTTTGTACAGGGTGGCTGCACAGCTCTCGGACTCAGGAATAGTGTACAGTCGCAAATGCACATTGAAACAGGTATGGGAACAGATAATGGAAACATACACAATGCATGGATGCACACATATGCACAAACAAGGCTGCAGACAGTGTGAGGAATAGAAATTAATTCAGAAGCGCAAAAAATCCCACCGTGCATTCCAGTACAGCCTAATGGTCAGATATCTTTGTGAATATGGAAGAGAACAGACTGTACTCATTCTGTATGCATCATGCAATCACAGCATACCCCCTTTATCTTTTCAGTTGACACAAGAACCCTGTAATTAAATGTGACTTCTGTCATCTTTCAAACTCAAACAAATGAAATGCCAACACACACTCTGAGGGGCCTTTATGAAGTCTAACCTCCCTGTCAACTGACTTTAGGGTGGGCCAAAGAAGGGGAGTGGGAAAAAAGTGGGACAGACGCTTTTTAGATCAAAGCTGGCCAGGCACAGAACGAGTATTGCGATGGTGGAATAATTCACAAAAATCTAATGGCCATCAAAGGACTCTTTTCCCCCTAAAGATATGTGCCGTGGGAAATGTCCAGTGTAGCCTGTGTTCTTACCATCAAAGTAAATGACTCTCTCACTATGGGTCATTACTGCGAGCGGCTCCTGTCAATAATGAGCAAGCATCCCTTAATCTAATTTGACAGAGGGACCACAGCTCTGGTGAAAAGCCAACCTCTCCATAAAGAGCAATGGGCTGCTCGCACACTTTCTCGTTTTGAAAGGAGAAAAGCAGAGAGCTAGAGAAGGGTTTGTTGCTTGTGTACACATACAGTATGCACACACATTTCTTAAAGCAGGTGTATAGCTGCAGATGTAGCAGCTAGTTCAGTCTCTGTCAAACAAGGAGCTTAATTTTCACCTCTTTGATGCTAGTTGTGGGGTCCTATGTAGTGATCAAAGTGCTCAAGCGCTCATGCCAAAATATATTGACTGTGACTGATTTAATTATTGATGGGTGGCTGCTTGGTTTTGCTGACTGACCCCATCCAACTGTCCTGTGTAATGCCCCAAGGATGGTAGACCCTCTGCCCCTCACCTCCTCGGCACTGTCTTTACCACCACTGGGCTCCAGTCAGACTGCCCTGTCAGCCTGTCAGGCCTGCTCGATGCTAATGCAATGTGACCACTTTCAGCCCTCCACCTCTCTTTGTCATGTCAAGGGCATATATATTCAGCACTATCAGTGTGGAATGGCTGCACTCACTCTGGTGCTCAGTGCCCATCTCCCTGGGTCCCCATCCGTGGGTAGGAGCCCTCTTAGTCACTAAAGGTCATTAACGATTTATTTCAGTGGCGGCTTTGCTAGAGACTCCCAATGCTGGTGACTAACGTCAGAAGTCGTGCATTAAAACAGGCAAAAATAAAGTTGTCAAAGTTGATTTTTGAAGCTCTTATAGGATGTTAGATTAGTTAAAAATGCTAAAAAAAAAAACAACAAAAAAACTTAAATAAATTAAAACTCAGCACTGATCAACCATAGTTATGTTAAAACCATATAACATCTCCTGCTTCAAAATCTTTTTGTAATCTTTCACACTCAGTACCTAGACAGTCTTTTTAAGCCACAAGAAAAGTATAAATCCCCTCTGGAAGGGCATATTTTTCACTGTGCATCATAAAAACCTTTTTTGCAAGATTAGCATTCTGCCATGCCAGGATGCTACCAGGCATGCAGATTTAACAAGAGAAAATGATAGTGTGACAGGTCGGTGATGGCTAGAGGTTTCCCAGAGTCAACAAGCATCTGTCAAACAATGTGGTGTTTTTTTGCACAGTGTTACTCAATAACAAATCTGTTCAAAAGGTGCCCCATTCTGGGAGAAACTCTTCATACATCCATGACCCACAACTCATTCTGCCACATTTCAGTTTTTGCTAACATATGAACCATCTTCAGGGTCACTTTTGGCAGACCATTTGTCTTTTTCACCTTTCTGTGATCACATATGCAAATCTAATTAAATATTGAATAATCACTCTAAATCCATACCAATCACCGCGGTGACACTCAAGTACATTGACAAGTGGGTCACAACATCTGCCACACAGCTGCTGTTACGTAATGGTGGATTACTCTGTTTCGCACAGATTCTAATATGTGGTGAGAGATACGATTAAAGGACAACCTGACTTTTGGGGAAATTTGCATGTTTGCTTTTTTTTTTTTTTAAACAAGATTGAAGATACCAATTTTTAACTGTGCTTTCAGTACAGATTGGTCCCAGACATACTTAGCCTAGCTTAGCACAAAACTGGAAGTGGCAAGAAACAACAAGCATAGCTCCATCAAAGGGGCCTTCAGACATTATCAAGTCTTTACACAGTCTATATTGTCTGTTTAAAGACTAGCTGGCTTGCTGTCTAAAAAGACAATTTTGGAAAAATGTTGAAAGAATATTTCTTCACTTGAAGGCTATCAATTTCTCTTGTTTCTAGTCTAAACTAGGCTAAACATGTTGGCTCAATCTCTCTAGTGAAAACCCAGATGAAATTGGTATGAATCTAACTCCCAATAAGACAACAAACAAGTGTGTTTCATGATCAGAGTTTGGCCTGATACCAACCTGCCAACCCTGCCTCCCTAGTTAAACTTAATGCCTGTAAATCAGATGGCAAATTAATGGGTGAGCTAATGAATGGGTGGGTTATTGTCATTATACTACTGATAATAATTATGAAAAGGTATAAGGCTTTAAAAATTGTAAACTGTTTTTTACAAGCTGGTTGAAGCCCATCTGTGAATATAGGTGATTCTTCTGTAAACTACCCTGGCCTCTCCAAGCATGGCACAAATATCTTCTTCTACAATCTTAACACTGGCTGTATTTTCACTGAAAGCTACAGGAAAGGCCTTGTTTCACCCTCCTTTCACAAACTGCCAGCCTAATACCAGTTTTGGCAACCATACAAATCTGATTCTCAAAACAGCAAAGGTTCAGGTCTGTGTCATACATGATGGGTCCTGTTACTCCTCTGTGTGTATGAGTGTTTAAGTCCAGCTAGCACCAATGTATTCTCCTCTTTTGACCAAATATGAAAGCAAGGTAGAGGGGGACAAGAATGAGACAAACATGTTATTCGTTGCTACACTGCTGACGCAGCAGGTCTCACAGTGTCATCATCAGTCTGAGTCACCTCATTTTAATATGCTACTTTGATGAGCTGGTGGGGCTGGGGGGACCACACACATACACACACACACACACACACACACACACACAAACCATCTTTACTCAGCTCTCTTACATACTAAGATATATGGTTAGCAGCCACTCCTATACTGCAGATCTGCGCATTAATAGGATCACGCATGCCTCACTTTGGTGCACTGAGGTTGTTCCTCGCCCTGTACACTTTCTTGTCTTTCCCCTCTGTCAAACACACACACACACTTTCTGATTTTTTTGCGTGAATTGAGACATCGCATTGACGTATGCAGTATGCACATGTGCTTTCACACGGACGTACATCTTTGACCCACACATGTGACCATGTGCCACCAGCTAGCATGTGAGTTTGGCCTGGGGCCTGTGTATGTGTGCCCATGTGTATATATATATATATATGTATACACACACACACACACACACAGTATATGCATATATGAGTGTGTGTGTGTTACAAAAGTGAGTGGGGTGGGGATCATGCAAGCATTTTTCTCAATAGCCAAAACCCTCCTGAGTATTCTCCCCCATCTGTTCATCCTTTCAAACAGATGTCTGAGCTGAAATTGCAAGAAAGAAGCATCACACCATCATATATTGAGAATACAATATTGGTTGGAAATCAAATGAGTTGTTGCCTGAGGGTTGTTTGGGATATGCTGGCAGTTTGAGGCATATGAAAGAAAAATGCTGTGTATATACACTATATACTGTTTATTTCCCCTCATTCTTAAGATGCCTGCTCTGGTTCAGAAGCTCCACTCTTACTGAGGAAATTGGGATATACAGTTAAGGCAATTTTCCATTTATTATCTCATCTTCTTTCAGCTACTTCCTCCTCTTTCCAAGAACAGAACATTAACTGGGCTTGACTTCATTTGTCGGAGCTTCTTTATGTCTCCTGCTAATGACCTTTCTGTTTAAATAAGTAAACATCTCTCTCCTTACTCTGCGTCTCATTGGAAAATGACCTTGCCTGATGTCTGCGGCCCTGTGTCTCCACATATTACAATGCTGAGCTTCATCCTGCGAGAGCGAGGTATTGGGTGGCAGTCGGGACACCCCACCTTGCTTAGTGTAATCCAATGAGAGCTATGGTTCGAATCTCAGCGCTACATTCTGTGCGGCTGATTCAAGCGTGAACTGGCAGGACGTGAGGCAATTACCGCCACTCAGCCAGCCATTTACCAGTGGAACTGAGGCTGCAGAATAGGCCAGCACTGCTCGCTTTGGATTGAGCTCAAATGCGGTCTAAGCAAGAGCGACACTCTACTGAGGGAACAAGGAGTCCTCGTTTCAAAATACACACACACAAATCAACACAGTCAACCATGTGCATATGCATACCATACGGAGTATCTATCATCTAATAAATATCTATCATCATACATAGTATGTTGAAGAACGACGACCGTGAACACAGCCTGAGCCAACATAGGAAATGAGTCTGAAAGATTAAGAAAATGTGAGTTAAAGTCTGATATGAAAGCCCTCACACACAAAACAAATCTCACAAATTTGTATGACCTGACTTTTTTGGCAAATAGGTCAGGTACACATACACTCATGCATCCTCCCACATGTTTGTGCACATGACACCGGTGCCCAAACACAACCAGAAAAGCAGCCCAAAGATACTATTTGTAAGAAAGAGATGCCTATTATCCTCCGGCCTGTATCTTCAGAAAACATAATTATTCCTTCTTTTTCTCTGTAATACAGTAGTCACGACTGCTATCTATTCTGGTTTCAGGTATCAGTGAGAATAATCTGAGCTACCCCTGAATAATAAAAGCTTTCAACAAGGCAGAATCTTAAAGGAATGACTCACAAAAATAAAACCGGGGCACTTGAGCCGCCTGATGTGTTGCCATAATCATCATTAAACATGACCATGTATGCTAATGAGGTCAATTAAGGCAATTTAGCTGTCCATGAATTAATTAGGGAATATTTCTACGTCAACATACATATAACAAATAAGGTGTATTAACATAAACTGCATCTGAAGGCACTAAGGGCTGTGCTTAGTTAACATAACACCATTTTATTATAGATTTGCATGGTTGTTGCAAGCTCATGCAAAGAAAATCCACATTTTTAAAAACATCCCAGTTATTTCAACTACAGCTACAAATTCCCTAAAAACCAAAGTATCCCTCTAACTCCTGTATTTACTTGTTTGGTAAGAAAATCTTTGCTACATTGCTCTCTGTGGGCTAAAACTGGCCCGACATCAAAAAGTGTTGCCGGGGCTGCAGTTTTGTACTTTACTACTGGAGACTCTCTCCATCCCCAAGTAGTGATCTGTTTTTACAGACACAGTCCTATATGCCCTCTAACTCTCCACTTTACTTTTCTACTCACAATTGGTACATGCTGGCTGACAACAGTGTGTTTATGCACTCTTTAAGTGAAAGCTCCACTGCGATAAAGAGGAAAATCATTGAAGCATTTATGTTGGGGAATTTAACGTCCACTCTGTTGTTACACACGAGAGAAATGTGAGCGACCAAGCAAACATTTCATCACAACCGATGCTGAAAACAAGTTGCCAGTGTAAAAGCCTGGGGCAACTTTCATAAAAATAAAGTGATACTTTGTTGATCCTACAGAAAAAAAGTATCTTTTTAGATGCTAGCTTCATCTTTACAAAAGCAACCTTGTATAGAGATTCAGTGTCACATTTGATAGCGGTAGTTAATAATTTACAGTATAAGCTTTTACATACAAAACACATTATATGATTTTTGTTTAAAATTTTAGATTTTAAAATTAGCTTCACTCCAACCAACTACAACAGTAAAATTGTAAAAGTCATAATAATCTAATAATATAGTCAATAATAGTCTCACACCTGCACTGGCTTTTAAACTTTACATCATGGTGATAATACCACTAGAACCCACATGGAACTTGTCATTCAGCCCTACAATTTTCTTTAAAATGTATTATTTTTAACAACACCTGAATTATTTTTTTGATATTTAACTACAGGGGATTCAAAAAAAAAATGCAAGGCAGTTTTGCATCTACTTTCATCTACTGAGGGTGAGTGATTAAACATTCAGGGAACAACACAGATTCATCAGAAATGTCAAGAGGACCTCATATTGTCAGCTTGAATACCACCTCGCATTCTGTTTTGACAGGGGCATTGACCTGTCCATGCAGCTGCATGAGGAAACATCTCTTTTGCAATCACACAGCCTAATTCTGTTGTTCTCCTCCAACATTTTAAGGCCTCATCTTGCTTGTCTGTGTCAGGAATAATTTGGTGAGGTTAGTAAATCGTTAATCTCTTCGGCCCTTTGATTATCCTCCAAATCTGAAACGATCTAGCTCTTGTGTTGCCAACTCCTAACTAGGCACTTTTGAAGATGCTTGCTGGAGAAGCTTTCAGTCTCTACACTACTGCAAGGATCATGTGCAGTCAAGAGAAATATATGAGGTGATTTATACACATATTTAATGCCGTTGACAACATATACCAGTACTGCAGAACTTCTTTCAGCAACCACAACTTTATGTGTTTCATACACTAAATACAAAGCATTTTAGGCTGTATTTAAAAGTAAGCAGACAGATTAAAAAGAAAATCACTGTATTAGCCAAAGTAGGGTTTTTTTCTGCCCATTTCTAGTCATTTCATTATAATCTTTTAGGTTAGAGTAAACCCTTCCCTGCTGTTATATTTATTACTTTTGATGCGGTGTCTCTCTCAAGCATTTCCCAATTAATTGGAAAACATGCTCGCTCACAGTACAAAAGTGGCTTTTTCAACTATAAATTAAAATGAGGAAAAAGGTTCTATTTTGGTGGTGGTGCATGATGAGGTAGGGGTTAATTAAGATGTATAAGAGATTGCAATTAATACCGCTACACAGGTCATTTAGCTGTTGGTTGGAGCATGCAGCACGGCATTTGCTTGGATGAGATAGAACATGCTATTGTCAGCCTAATTAGCAAATCTGATCTCTTGCTTTTCTTCCTTCCATTAGATGCCACAGGGACCGACGAATATAGAAGGAGCAGTAGTACCCCTGGAGCTCATGACACAAAAACAAATTTCAGGATAAACGGTAGAACGGCAGGGGATTCTCTCACCAGAGGGCACATGAATCAAACGCACCCCTGTGATTTGTCCTTCACATCGGGCAGATGGAATTGCGTCTGGTGCTGGCTGCTTGATGGCCGCCGAATGATCGTATGCAAGAATAATGGGAATACAGAGAAAGCTGCGGCTTGACTACTAAGTCACTGGTGTCATTTGATATGTGCAACAAAGAAATTGATCTCTCCTTGAAAACTTAAAACAAGTCTGTTCATTATTGGTCATTATTTCATGACATTACATGAAGACATTTTGCAGTATGATACATAATTCGGAAGGATTCAATCCATGGTTCCTCCTGGCTGTTCCACCAGTGTATGAATGCGTGTGAATATTAGTTTCTGTTTGAGCACTTAGGCTCAGTGAATGTGAATGTGAGTGAATGATGAATGCAGATGTAGTGTAAAAGCGCTCTGAGTGGTCGAAAAAGACTAGAAAGGCGCTCTACAAATACGGAGCATTACATACTCAGTTAATGAGTCAATCAGTAACCAGTCAGAAAATCAATTAATTGGCTCAGTGATTTGGTCAACATTCTGTTGTTCCAGCCTGATATGATAACAAACTGAATAGCCTTGGGTTTTAGACTGAAAAAAAATAAGCAATGTGAAGACGTCATTGCGGGCTCTGGTACATTAGTACACATTTCCCAAATATCTGACATTTTTCAGAAAAAACAATTAAACAATTAATCAGGAAAATAATTGACAGGTTAATTAAGATTAAGTATTGTTAGTTGCAGCCCTAATACAGAGTACTAGACTGAAACCTCACCGCTCAATTCTAATTTTCTCCCAGTTTCAATGGGACTGTACATTTATCATGTCATTGCCATATACAGGCATGATGTTGCTTTCTCTACATATGGTCCTTCTGGAGTGCATCTTCAGTGTGATTTAGAATCCATATGGTATGCTCTTGCAATTCACTCTGATTTTACCGTGATGTGAAATCCTCTACCCCTTAGTTGTTTTAGTGTGAAATGGGCCCATTAGCGCCCGTCCCCAAGAGGAATCAAACTAATGATATTCCAGTGTGATTTAATGTCCCAGGTGTGGTCATGGTGTCTTGCTTTTTTTTGCCTGAGCTTGTCTGCTGGGCGAACCAATCTATCAGCTTCAGTGCTGTCAAGTCCCGGCGGCAAAGCTCTCTGGTCCTCCAAGGTCTTCTTAGACATGACTGACTGACCACATCCCCATTCTTTCCATCTCACTTACATGGAGAGAAACACTGAGTGATGAGAGGGGACATGGCTGCTGAATAATATCTCCATACAAAGATAAAAACATGCTGTTTGAAGGAGTGACACTAGACTCGTTATACCATTGGTTTTTCTTTCCACCATTTGCCCATATTTGGTAGTATCTATTTTAAGTGCGTGACCTTTACCAGCTTCCTCATCTCCAGTGGAGTGAGTAGAATGAAGGGGTATTGAGCAAAATAGTAGCTACTTGTACCCTTGTTGAATTGTGTTAAAATGGCTGTATGTACCACTCACATAAGCAGCTGTGTACACACCCACTTTTAATGTAAATTAACTGAGGTTAGAGAAGGATTATCTGCATAAATGCAAATCCTTTGTAGAAAAAGGATAGTCTTGAACAGTAGCCATTTTTGACCCCCTGTAATACTATTTTCATTAACATGCAATTTTGAAAAGCCTTAAATAGCTGACACAGCTAAGTCAATTGTTGGCTTTTGATTCCCAGGAGCTGTTTTTCTTAGGCTTTAAAAGAAAAAACTTGATTAAGCCCTGCCTGGCACTGTTACTATGACAACTAGCTATATAGGTTTATTTGTGTGTGTGTGTGTGTGTGTGTATATATATATATATATATATATATATATATATACACACACACACACACACACACACACACATACATATATATTTCAGCTGGGATTGGCTCCAGCCCCTCCGCAACCCTGTACACAGGATAAGCTGTTGACGATGGATGTATATATACACATACATATACACACACACAGGTGCTGGTCATATAATTAGAATATCATCAAAAAGTTGATTCATTTCAGTAATTCCATTCAAAAAGTGAAAGTATATATATAAATGTATACATTCATTCCACACAGACTGATATATTTCAAGTGTTCATTCCTTTTAATTTTGATGATTATAACTGACAACTAATGAAAACTCCAAAATCTGTATCTCTGAAAATTTGAATATTGTCAAAAGGTTCAATATTGAAGACACACGGTGTCACACTCTAATCAGCTAATTAACTCAAAACACCTGCAAAGAGCTTTAAATGGTCTCTCAGTCCAGTTCTGTAGGCTACACAATCATGGGAAAGACTGCTGATTTACTGCTGTCCGAAAGACTACCAGACACCTTGCACAAGAGACACAAAAGGTCATAGCTAAAGAGTCTGGCTGTTCACAGAGCTCTGTGTCCAAGCACATTAATACAGAGGAGAAGGGAAGGAAAACATGTGGTAGAAAAAAGTGTACAAGCAATAGGGATAACCGCACCCTGGAGAGGATTGTGAAACAAAACCAAAAATGTGGGGGAGATTCACAAAGAGTGGACTGCAGCTGGAGTCAGTGCTTCAAGAACCACCATGCACAGACGTATGCAAGACATGGGTTTCAGCTGTCGCATTCCTTGTGTCAAGCCACTCTTGAACAAGACACAGCGTCAGAAGCGTCTCACCTGGGCCAAAGACAAAAAGGACTGGACTGCTGCTGAGTGGTCCAAAGTTATTTTCTCTGATCAAAGTAAATTTTGCATTTTCTTTGGAAATCAAGGTCCCAGAGTCTGGAGGAAGAGAGAAGAGGCACAGAATCCACGCTGCTTGAAGTCCAGTGTAAAGTTTCCACAGTCAGTGATGGTTTGGGGTGCCATGTCATCTGCTGGTGTTGGTCCACTGTGTTTTCTGAGGTCCAAGGTCAACGTAGCCGTCTACCAGGAAGTTTTAGGGCACTTCATGCTTCCTGCTGCTGACCAACTTTATGGAGATGCAGATTTCATTTTTCAACAGGACTTGGCACCTGCACACAGTGCCAAAGCTACCGGTACCTGGTTTAAGGACCATGGTATCCCTGTTCTTAATTGGCCAGCAAACTCGCCTGACCTTAACCCTATTGAAAATCTATGGGGTATTGTGAAGAGGAAGATGCAATACGCCAGACCCAACAACGTAGAAGAGCTGAAGGCCACTATCAGAGCAACCTGGGCTCTCATAACACCTGAGCAGTGCCACAGACTGATAGACTCCGTGCCACGCCGCATTGCTGCAGTAATTCAGGCAAAAGGAGCCCCAACTAAGTATTGAGTGCTGTACATGCTCATACTTTTCATGTTCATACTTTTCAGTTGGCCAACATTTCTAAAAATCCTTTTTTTGTATTAGTCTTAAGTAATATTCAAATTTTCGGAGATACTGATTTTTGGATTTTCATTAGTTGTTAGTTTTAATCCATCCATCCATCATCAACCGCTTATCCTGCGTACAGGGTCGCGGGGGGCTGGAGCCAATCCCAGCTGGCATCGGGCGAAAGGTGGGGTACACCCTGGACAGGTCGCCAGTCCATCACAGGGCTCAGTTTTAATCATCACAATTAAATGAAATAAACATGTGAAATATATCAGTTTGTGTGTAATGAATGAATATAATATCCAAGTTTCACTTTTTGAATGGAATTACTGAAATAAATCAACTTTTTGATGATATTCTAATTATATGACCAGCACCTGTGTGTATATACATACATACACACACATATACTATCTATATATATATATATATCTTCAAGACAAAACTACAGCACCAAAAACGTCCAGACTGAAGCTATATAAGCATACATCCGCCTGGGTTGAGATGCACAGCTGTTGACTAGTAAGCTTGCCAAAATTGCCCCACTGCCTCTTTCCTTGGCCAAATCAAATCCCCAATTTGTTTATGTTATTATGTTAATAAAGGGTAGCATTTCCATATGAATATCAATATTTCGGTAGCAAGCGAGGTGTTACTGTGAACACAGAGGATCGCTGGCAAGGAGCACAGTGTAATATGAATGGGGTTCCATCTGAAGTGTAATTTCACTCATCTGATTTTCTCTTCCTCACATAATGTGAAAAGGAGGTATTTTTAGAGGCCAGGTGCTTATCCTCTTTGTGGTGCTGGAGGCTAATGTTAAATGAACACATCAATCTTAGGTGTTTCGGAGTGAGAGGGGAGTAGCGGCTGCACAGTCATAGTGGTAGTGGGTTTCCTGTGTGTGTGATTCTAAAGCGCTCTGTTTTCTATTGCTATAGTTTGCTACAACCACAGGGCATTATTGGCTTCTCAGTGTGATTCATTCAAGTCACTTGAATGATGGCAAATTTCACTAAACTCTGGAAGTATAAATAACACTGTGGCGTACACCACACAATGAAATATCAGTAACAAACAGCTAATATAGTATCAGTTTCATTCCATAGACAATTCTGAGCTTCCTATCGTATATGGATGATGAATCCTTGAGGCATTTAAAAAGTAATTCCTTGCTGCCAGTAACCTACTTGCATCACAATTCTTAAGTTAATTGCATACCATTTATATACACATATCAACACACAAGGTGTGTGTAAGCTAAATGCCAAAAAATGTACTGATCTAAATGCAACTACTTACTCAATCATACCACAGTGTGATGAGTCATCCCTCTTTCAGCGATCTAAATCACCGTGGGTGGGTAATCATTAATGGTTGTCTAATGCATCATGGGCATGCATGTCCTCTATTTAGGCAGTGTGTATGAGATTTTTGAGTTATGTGCTGTTGTTAAAGCCTGATAGGGAGATGGGAAGGCCAATCTGTCATCTACTTGCTTGTGCAGATTGTTCTATTAGTCTCCGTGTGTGTGCACTTGATTAAAAGGTCTCATGAGAATCCCTAAGACCGAACTTCAGTGCACTTATACAATCGTTCCCGATCCATTTTCAAAGAATTACACAAGACTGCGCGCCACCAATCAAGGCTGAGTCCTTACCACAGTGGCCAGGTTTGAGTCCAATCCCTTTGCTGCATGATGCCCCCGCTCTGTCCCCTGCAAAAAAATACTCTTTAAAAACAATTACACAACTATGTGCAGATGTAACCATTTGATTGTGGCCTATTAGGCATTTATGCTGTATACACACTGCATTAATTCAGCAGACAGTTCTTAAAGTTCACAGCTGAAGCAATTTAATAAAATTTAACACTTAATAAGTACCTTTTAATTTCCTAGTTACCAGACTAATCATTGTAGTTTCTGGTGGATGTCAGCCATCCACTCATTTCCAAAAGAAATTCTTTTAGGGACAAGCACCAAAAAGTGGGCCCAATGCCAACACTTGTAGTCAAATTGGGTAATTTTACTTATCGTCTCTGCCTAATCTTCATTGATTTTGAAGAAAGAGATGGTGGAGAGTTTTCTGCTTGGTGAGTCTTGATTTCATCAGGTAAGTAAGTTGGGTAAAGTTTAAATGGGAGGGGGTTATTAGATAAACAAGATTCAGACTAAATATAATCAGAGCAAGTGTTTTTGCTGTACAATCTGACTATAAGTAAACTTAAGTATATTTTCAGTATCATCACAATGGAAATCACACAATTTAAGATTAGGATATACATGATTCCAGATGTCATCACTAGGTATTTATATTTAGAAACTGGCAGCACATGAAATCAGATCAATATGCCAGCAACAGACCTGTATGACGGTAGATGGTGTGAAATCGTAACCTCAGGCCTGGTTGTCAGCTGTGCATCGATAGCTCTGAATAATGCATTTCTGAGCCTCTCAACTCAATTTCTCTAATGTGGTTTGCTGGGACAACAAATGCCATCATCTCAATGGTCACTGCTTCCATCTGCAGGAATCTGATTGATTAGTCAGTCCACTGAAAGTTGACTGGGAATTGTTACAATGGAAGCTCTCTGTGATGGCCTTTTGTAGGCCATTGATTGATTTATAAATGGAACAGCATTCTGATGTGTTCAACTGACTATTGATTCGCTGCTGTCCATATCTGTTCATGTTGTTGGAGATGTCGCAGTGTGACTGCAGTGCCGCCTGATGCACAATAAAGGTGGAGGCATTTTTTTCTCCCTTTTACAAGTATTCCTTTATATCTATCTGGATCTGTGGAGTTCTTTTTTATAGGTGCAGCACCAATAATGTTAAATAAGCTCCTCCTCATTGGTTGTGCAAATTTTCTGATCTGTTTCTCCTGTAGATCAACTTCTTTAATATCATCCCTGCTGATTCATGATTTTAGTCTTCCCCCCCTCTTTGTGGCTATGTTTTGGGGATATAACCTCTTTAAATGTGACTGTGGCACCTTTTCACCATAAGGATTATATAATTTTAATTTAGTTATAAACTCCTGGACTTTAACTCCTGTGTTTCAGCAGATTTTGTGCTCATGGTCAAGACTGTCTATAACATTCAGAATCTCTCCCACATAGGCTATCTGTGTTCTCTGACATGTCCAGAGAAAAGGCAGAATATTACTTCTGACTAACGTCATCATTTAATGAGAAGTCTACCTGCCCGATACTCCGCTGCTAGTAACATTATCCCCTTCAGACAGTTTGACCCAGTTTGGGACTGTATGTTGCATGTTAAACCGAAAGTAACTGAAATACTTTTGATCAGACAGAAATCTCACCACAGATTCACACGTTAACTTCAGCAGTTCATAAAATGCAGCTCACGGTCCCAAACAGAACAGGCTGTGCTTCAGTTTTTAGATGTTAATGTTGCAAAACTTTACCAGCTACGTTACCACTCGTCACAGCTGTCTGGACTCTGTTCACCATCTCATCTGAGAGGAGTTGGCTAGCTCTGTGAGTCTTATCAGTTATACATTTGTATTTCACTGTGTGAGAAAATTAATGTGTGGCTTGACAGCTCGCAAGACAGCTTTTTACCTGACAAGAATTCTCGTCACAATTTAATCGAGATCTCGTCGCACCCCTACAGACAAGACATTGCGTGGCTAATGCTATAAGCCCTGTTTGAGGGCAAAGCCTATGTGAGCCACAGCTATGTTCATCTTTGTAAATGATGAACCCAATGGAAGAACTGTAACATATACAATGTGCCCTGACCTATTATAAAAAGGAAAATAACACCAAGTTTGTTTTGCAGCTTGCCAGATCCTGCCAGGAGGGCTAATTTATTGGCCTGAATGGCTGTGTATGTACAAGTGTCTCCTAGTCATTATATAAGGCCGAATGACCATAAATCATGTTCGGAAATCAATAAATACAGCGATGGTACAGTGTGTTCTGCAACACCATATCATCTTAGTCACGGCCAGTAGAAGCACCCTGGGCTTCAGCTACACTGTGTACAGAAAAACACCTCAATCTTCCACACCCATGATGGGATAAAGACCCTACACTGGGCCTTCCACGAGGCACAATACACAATATAACAATTCTTCTTGAACGAAACTGTCAATAATAAAACTAGAAGATGTATACAGTAGGTGCCTCTGCAATCAATATTTCTTAGCAATGCCATATAGCATTTTCTTGTGGTTAAGTGCATCACTAACACTTTGTAACCATAATAAATAAGTCAAAGAACAGTATGGCAGGTTTATTTTGCTTGCCTGTTAGAATATGCACTCTCTTGTCATAATAGGTCTCTTTGAAATCCCATTTATTCCACTCTAGGTTGACAAACAAAGCGCTAATTGAGGAAAATCGCAATTTCAGAGCAAACTAATTGAGGCTGATGGTGGCTGGAAGGGTGTGTTCGATTATTGGCTTACTTTGTTTTTGTCAAACGGCACATTGTGTGATCTTTGAGTTAATCCAACCACTACTTAATTTGTGAAAAACAATTAACAAAAGGCGTACAAAGGGAGTAGAGCCCTGGACTAGAGCCATAGGTTTCACAATCAGTAGTAGGGAGAAAGAAAAGTAGTTCACAATAATCTTGTTCATAAACTGTGTTGATGCAAATTTAATGAAAAGATAAAAGCACCCCCCCTTCCAGAGGCACGTTGCTGTTTCAAGGCTTAAAATGGGACCATATGCCCAGTGAATCCATGCCCAGGGTCACCTTGAAAGTATTAGGATTTAATATGATTGACCGTGCAGTCTTAGTAAAGGATTAGCGCGATGCTGTCCGTATGCTCATTGAAAACGAGAGAAGTCAACATTATGCTGTATGAAACAGAGGTGAAATAGGAACTGCTGGGGGAGGGTGCTCGGGGATATGCTCAACAAGAACTTTAGGTTGGAAATGTGGCCATAATGACTTAACATGGAGAAGCAGGTTATTCTGTCAAACCAGAGGATGAGGACCCCATTAGCTTAAAAAAGTCTGAGGTGAATGTGATGAGCTGCGGGACTCAGTAATGTTTCCCCCTTAACTCTCCTGCCCTCTCTGTCTCTCTCTTCATCCTTCACATTCAGGGTCAAGCATGGCTTTATAAATGTTATCTGATTGCTCAGAGCTTTCCAATGCCTAGATTCGGAGGTGAAATTAATCTCTGACTAAAATATTGACATACACAGAACCTATCAAGTGAGGCGAAGCAATCAGGCAATAAGGGAGGAGGTGTTGGAATAAAAAAGAAAAAAAAAGGTTGCAGATAAGCAGAATCAATCGGACAGCGTCACCCTGGGTTTAGGTGCTGTGCTGGGGTGTTGGATGGGAGTTGAATTTTATCAACTACGGTACAGGTGAAAGACTGGAACAGAGTGGAATTAATCTAAAATTGTTTGACCTTGAAGCTTGACCTTTTATTAAGATAATCCCAGAAATCTGCATAGGTTTAAAGTTATTACAAGGCATGATTATTAAACATGTTTTTAAATCAGTTTCCCATGGTCTTGATTGAAATGTCATAAAGCCTTAACTTTCAATATATGGAAAACAGCATGACTAACAATACTGACTTGCAAATTATGATGCAACATAACCTTATGGGTACGGTCTCTATGTTTAAGACATTACATATTATGTTACGCTATGACAGCCAATATAATTCCAATGGGCAGGCCTTCATCCTTAAAAATAGCAGACGTACTGTATATTATGCAGTGTACAATGGTGACCTTTCACATTCACCTTCCAGGGTTTAGAGGAATAACACAAAACATGCAAGCGTTAATCTTCTCTGCTATGCTTCAATCCTCTGTAGAACCCTGAGGGAATGTCACAAAGGCACTGTCGAAATGCCTCCTGCATATACCTCCTGGCAACTATGGGAACAGGAAAATAATATAACAAAACATTCATCATTCATTTTGTAATGCTGAGGTTGAAGAAAAGGGGAGAAGAGAGAGCAGGAGAGAGCAGGAGAGAGAGAAAAGGAGCGCAAGAAAATCAGGTACACATGTGTAACAGAGACTGACAGGCCTTTTTCATGTGGAAAAATAGCACTAATTCATATCCCACAGTAAGTCCTCTTGTTTGCAATATTCATGTCACCTAGCACAATGAAAGGAGGACAACCCCTGTTACTGGTGTAGCACTAAGAATAGATATAGCCCCCTTTTGTTTTTTGGGGGGAACAAAAGAAAGGGCTGAGGAGAAACTCCACTCGCAAACTGACCCAGATATGATCAACACAAAGTCTGGAGGGGCAAACAAAACAGTCCACACAGAACAGAGAGAAAGAGCTGTAAAGACAGACAAAAAGGGCTCTAAAAATTGTTCTCCTGACAAAAAGTTAGTTGAGAAGTAAGAGAGGAAGAAGGGGGATGAATATTTTAAGAAGCAAGCTCTCTCAAGGAGGAGAAAGACAAGTAAGAGTAAGAATAAAAACAAGCAACTCTAGTAGTGAAGGTTCAAATTGTTGACTTGCAAAAAAGGGAGTTTTTCTGAGTACATGAGCAGGCAGCATCTGTTGAAGCCTGCTTCCGTGTACTTTTCCCCCCGCCTGGTGGAATGCACCATCAGCTTATTGGGGCAATCATCTGAAGAAGAGAAAACATAAATATGGCAACTGGGGGGCTGGTTTCCCGACATTGTTAGAACATCTGCAGTTGTTGCATTTCTATTTCTATAACACTTTCTTGGTTGCGCTGAGCTAAGTGCTAGAGTAAGCTTCTAGGGTAAGCTGTGTAACATAGCCCATTCAATGCAACCCTAAGCACTGCAATGGTTTAACATTGACAATAGGCCCACCTAAGACTTTGCAGATGGCAGAAATTCACTGATTGGTTTTGATACAATGAAAAGTGCCTGTCACTGTGCTAAGGGTTAGCCAGTGTGGCCTTTGAGAAAATCTACCCTGATGCTCACAAAGCTAATATGCTAATTTCACTGCACCCATCACATGCATATGGCAAATTTGCATCATTTCCTAATACTAACACTCAATGCTATGATAAAAAATGCTAATGTGTGCTGCAATATGTCATTTGTCCTTGTGCCTAGCTGGCCTGCAGCTCCTCTGAGCATGGCCTACAGTGTCCAGACTGTCAACTCCACTCCGCTCTCCTTTTCTCTCCCTCCATGCCGGGGAGAGGGGACTCTGACCCCGCCATGATGACACTGCTCCAGAAGAGATTATAGACCGTGATACTTCGCCGCGCCAGCATTAAGCACACACTGCCCTTTAACTAAGATACACAGGCTATCTGCCAGCTCTGTCCTGCCCCATCAGATAGCAGGAGAAATAACAGAAACAGCAAGACCGTAGATGGCACATATACAGGAGATATGTCGATGTAACAAACAACATGATGCATGTATACAGAGAAATACACATAAATTCCAATATAAAAAAGATGGAAGTGGTGTAATAAACATACACAAAATCAGTGCGCAGTTACATTCAACCCATGCAGGTTTTGGTGGCTGAAATCAATACCAATAGATTTAGACCTAAGTTTCCAATGGTTTCCACCGTCATATTTGACGGAGACAAGTATGCATTATTTCACACCAATGGAAATATGATCAGCAAAACAATATAGAGTATGATGCTAACCATGTGTAAAGTGCAAATGAATTACATAAGGAAAACTGCTGATTCGCTCTCTAAAGGTTGAAAGTTTTAAGCATGTTATGCTTCTGTCCACACCCCAATCAGTGAGGTCTAAAGGCCCATTTATACTCCTGCGTAGGGGCTACGCACGTAGGCAGGCATTTATACTTGTGGGTAGGTGTCCGTCATTCTGCAATTACACCCCCAAACGGTAGTCGGCAGTAGCTCTACAGCGTCCACTGTGTTGACTTTTGCTGGCCGAGCAGGCTAACGTAAACAGGAGTAAAACTGTATATGTGCGGCTGGTGTAGCCTTTTCAGTTACTGACCGAATGGATCACATTCTGATAGCGAAACGAGTCATTTCGCTCGGGTTGCGACAGTCAAATATATTGATTCACTGTGTTACAGCTGCCGTTTTGGCCGCTAATAAATGTTACTTCAAAGCGCGGGATACATCCAGTCGGCTCGGAGGCATTGTGAGGCTACCCAGCCGACCAATCACAGAGCTTATGGTCTGTGTCGACTCAACATGTAGTTACATTTTGGAGGAGGTGCACGTCAGGCGATGAAGTAGCCTCTGCGTAGCCCCGTAGCCTACATCGTCACCTATGCCGTCGATTTGACGCAGAAGTTTAAATTGCACTTAAGTTAAAACAAGTGCTATGACATCCCTCAGTGGGGTGCAACCAGAAATGTCACTTGCTTAAAAGCTCAAACTCACAGAAAGTAGTGTAGCAGCAGCATTTTGCCCCTATGTGATTTAATGTTAAATTACCCTTTTTAAAGGAAGCATCAGGTGCTTTTTAAAGGTTCCAGGGCTAGTAATGTAAACTTCCAGTGTAGAAGTGGCCCAAACAAAATGTGTTGACATTTCAATTATTTCTTTATGGTGTGTGCTTTAATGTATTTGGATAGAAAAAACTTTCCTAACCTTACATAGAATCTTTCACAGTGGTGGTGCAATACCAGACTCTATTCCACAACCTGTAATTTTTAGATGTTTGTGCCAAGTGAGGAAAACACTTCACTACTCACTAGAGTGCAGGTGTGCTATTGTGTAGTTAGCTGGTGAAGTATAAGAATAAAATGTGCAAAAACACAGATCACAAGTATACTACATAATTAAAAGCAAATCAGTTTCTATGTAAAGTGAATGGAAAATGGAAAATGAATGAAACTCAACAGTTTCAACTCAGTACACTGATGACAGATAAAATGGACAATTCCCCAGCTACTTTGCAAATTTCAAATCCGAACGGCACTCCATCGAGTATGAGCAGCTCAACACTAATTTTCAGAACTTAATGAGTCTAGTAGAGTGGGAATGTATCGTGACATGTTATAGTAACAGTTTGTGGGCATAATTGAAAAATGGACATAGGAGTAGGAGTTCAGAAGTTAGTTAACATTGATAGAAGAAAGAATACTCCTCTTTACAGTCAAATCCTGTATAAAGCCTGTGAGGCAAAACCCAGGGTACACAAAGTCCACTGCTTGTAAAGCTTATTTCTATAAGCCCATGTTAATAACTGATGGTAACATAGGTGAAAATATCAACATTTTTATCAACTCTTCTCTTCTTTCATTTGGATTTTATTAGTACTAAAGTAAAAATACACACAAAGAGACCTTAGTGATTAAACCAAGCTGAAATTGTAAACGTGAGGGGACAAATTAAATTAAATTTTCAAAAAGTTAGGGGCAATCCTAAAATAAACTATGCCCTTGCTTGGGACAGTAAAGAAAATAAGTTAACTGTGTCATAAAGCTACTTCTGATTAGTGATGGATTGTTGGACAATATCTGGCATTTTGAGATAATCAGTATTGGCCAATGCATGCACTCACGAGGCCGATAAGCACTATATGTCTGGGGACAAATCTGCAGGCAGCCTTGTCAGTGTGGCTGCTCTGGAATAACGTTAGCACTCCCCCTTGTGAGTTTTGGGAAGGTGGTGAAAAATTTAGTTGTAGTTGCTAGCTAGCTATGTACAAATATGAAGCCCTCATTCTTGATACCACCAACAAAGCTCTGAATGATGCTCTGATGCTCTATGAAAGCTCTGATGACTGGTTCTCCTATCAGGGGAAACAGAAATCATTGGGCTCAACATTTTAGAATTGATTTTGAAGCGATTCCCCCAATGTCGCCTAATGTTCAGCAGTTTGGTGGCAATTCAGAAGTCTGAAATAAGGCTTCATGGGCATTTATAGAGAAATGAAAAAGTAGCACTTCAAGGTGTACTGTGTACCACTGATTACCAATATCTTGTTAAGAAATAGCATTAATTCACTTTAAGATTTAAGAGTAATTCCTTGCTCAGTTTAAGATTGATTCCTTACTCAGGTAGAAGGAGCAATTAGCACTAAATGACTACTACATGCTGTCTTTCACCATCATGTTTTTTAACCCCTTATGAAATTATTATAATGACACTTCAGTCAGTCAAGGGCGTATGTATGGTCTCAGTATTAGTTGGGGTATTCTGAAACAGCTAGGCAATAGTCACATGTGTCTCGGCCAATAATTTGACGTAGCCTCTGGGAGGGCACATTGGAATTATCCAATATGACTTCAATCCAAAGATAATGCGAACAAGTTAGCTCAAACTGGTAGGGGCAAGTCTGTCCTCCCAAAATATTGGGACATGTCCTTATGCAAACCTACGCCCATGCAGCGAGTTTGTGGATCTGTGTGAGCCTGTGCCTACAACAAGTACCACCCTTGCACAAATAAATCTAGCTAACTAATGTGAAATACATAACATGATTGTTTTTGCACAATTGAGTCCATTAATCCTGGAAGGACTGTGGGAGAATGCAACTGATCTGTTCTATTCTTGGCACTTTGCTCTGTGCGTCATTGCACAAGCAAAGGAGCTGAGCGAGAGCGTGTGTGTATGAGTTTGTATATTTTCATCCTGAGAGACTCCGCCCTGAAGGCAACAGCTCAAACCTGCTGCTGTCACATATAAACAATAAGACCTAATTTGATGAACTGACAGTGACAGAGTTTGTGAAATTGTATTCAAAATACCAGAGACTCTATTCATTATTTTTTCAGGGCTAAGGGACAAAATGGGTAGTGACACAGATGAAGGAAACAAAGATCATGCTCAAATAATGGAACAAAACCGAAAGCCTGGGTCTGGTATGATTCATAATTATATAACTACTACACAATCACTGTGTTGGGTACATACACATGTGCACACCAGCAACTCGTGCCTGCTGTGGCATTCTGTTGCCAATGTCCTTGGCCCTTCCTGCAAGGGAGCAGTCTCATGAGATGGCAATGATCACAAATGGAACAACACACAAATTCATCCCACCATCTTGGCAGGCTGGTAATTAAATATCAGCTCTTGGCAATGAAGTATGTAAATGCTGCTCCCCTGACCGTGCTTATGCCCGCTTCACCTCGCCCAAAACCCCACCCCCACTACACTGATCAGTAGAGAAGGCCGTGCCAGGTCCTGTTGCTAGCAACTATTCTCAAAGATATTATTAACCTTTTCACAAAAGCAGATCCCGATCAGAGACACCCCACATTGAGGCCCTCAGCTTATCTGGCTGAATGGCTAATGCTTATGTTTGGCCCTTACAGCATAAAGGAGGAGAAAATGGAGGGGAAAAAGTGTTCAGAAACACAGATGCAACAAGTCAGGATGTGAGTGGCAGTGCGGTAAAGAATATGGATGGGCTCATAAATAGCGAGAGCTCATAATTCTGAAGATGTCAGAGGCCAAATGGATGTTTTTCTATTGGCAGCGATAAGGCATGTGGGCTATACACGGATAGGGGCTTATTAAATTTCCTATAAAGCCTATCATTGTGTGGCAGAGCAGAGGGCTTTCTGTTAACATGCCAGTTTATGGATGCGCAATTGTTCTGGTGAAGGCTCACTCACTACAGAAAGCGTGGATTCTTTGTGTTGCTGCAGCCTTATTAATGATGCCCCATCCAACATATTGCACTATGATTGTGCACTTATCAATATTTAACTCTAAGTCAACCATGCAGTTACAGTTAGCTGTTGCTGAATGGAGATTCTCAATGACATTTGGACAAATAAAAAAGCTTCGACATTACTGGCTCAGGTTTTCACTGTTTTCATTTATTCATACCTCTGACTCCTTCTGGTTTTTATCAGACCGGAGCAGCCTACTAACAGTGGCTGTGCATAAACACCAGCAGGCATTTTAGCCAATTTGTACAGTGATTGGAGCTGAGGAGCCCCCTGTCACTGGCAAGGGGGGATTTATCAATCACACAGTCTCTGGCTGCAGCTTCTGCTCACTTAGACTGCCTGTGCTTTTCTAAAAATGGAAAAAGATGTGATGAAGAAAACAGGAGAGTAAATGGGGATGTAAGAGGGATGTAAATATCTGGGAAATCTCTGGAAATGGGAGGGAGAAGGATGATGAAAGTAGGTGTGGGGAAAGAGATGCAAGAGAGGAATGAGGATTGCAGAGGAAGGAAAATGTTTGGAGAGAAGAATGAAACAGTAAAAAGAACAGAGGACAGAAATAGCCTGAGAGAAAAATCATTAAAATAAGCTATTTGTGAATGCATTTAATACAACACAGTGCTCCAGATGCTGTCATTTTGAAACATAAGCCAATTAAGGTGGGGTAGATGTAGTCAAGATGCAATAATGCATGCATGATCCTACTACAGATGTAAAACATCACATTATTAACGCAGAGTGTTAGTGTGTGTCAATGTCAACTACAACTGCGATCCAATTAATTATCCCCACGGCTTTTTGTCTGTCTGCCTGCCTCACCTCGTACGTATGCAAACTGATTACTTTAGAAGAACATTCAACACATATAGAGCAGAAACCACGCATAACTGTGATATGATGTGTACAAGGAAACAAAAAAGCCTTGTGCGGGGTTCATACAACTTTTTAAGAGTACAATTTAAGCACTTTCATAGTACCTAAACCAAAAATGTCCAAACTCTTGAAGACTTTATCACATCTAAATTGTCACTATAAATGTTACAAAACCACAGCAATCAATGTATGTACATATGTATCACTTTGTTTATTTTATCAGCTGTTCATATTACTTTGATTGTATGTTTTGAACATGCTTATTTAATTCTTGTAAGGAATCAACAGATGACTTGTTTGTGACATATTTTTCCTACGCATTCTGAGAGCAGATGGTCACCCTCATGACGCAGCGTTTACACCAGATGCAGAGTGGAACATAAAAACATCCCCTTTTCATTTCGGCACCCATGTCAGTCAATCTAGCTGCAGTTCGCTCTTGTCCGGGCATGTGATTGGCAACAGATGAAACAGAAGTAATCCTTCACACTTCTGTAAGTGATCACACTGTGTGCTCTGAAAAATAATAATTACAAAATAACATTGGTTAAACAAGGCTGATAGTGAAGGGATTTGAACTGTGATTTGCTCAAATTCAGGGTGAATCCACTAACTAGCTATATCATTAGGGCCAGAGCACAACCTGTGCGAGGACCCCATTTATACTGAAGGAATTATTATTCTTTCTGCCAATGAATTGCATTTTTGACGGCCTAAAGGTGCTTGAAAATTCACAAAACTTTGCAAGCATGTCACACAAAAATGTACGTGTCATACCAGAGAATTCATCGGATAGAAATTTTTGCAGTCTAAGGACACTGACAATGAAACTGCAAGTGTGGGATTCCCATGTTTTGTCTGCTTGATAGACATCTACATGCCTGAAGACATCTACATGCCAATATTCAGGGATAGTCAAAACGGCACCTACTGGCAACAGGAAGTATGCTCTGTGTGACGTCATGTGAATTACATGACATTTTCACAGTGTGTTCCACACTTGACGTACTGGGACATAACGCAGACATCAGTCAGCATCAGTCCTTCCTCCTACCCTCTGTTCTCCTCTCTCTGCTGTTGCCGTGATTCACTGCCTGCAGGTACTGCTGGTAGAGAGGAGGTGCTGGTTTGTGTCAGCCAGCAGCTAAGTTTACAAGAATTAAGATAGTTTAACAGTTAAACAGGCCTCTCTGTGTGCAGGAGCTGAGCAGGGGAGAGGACAGAGAAGCTGCAACCATAAAATATGTTTTTATGATCTGAAGGCTTAACGTGGTTCACATTTTCAGGTCGGAAATCTGTAATTCCGGATTAATCCAGAAAAATCACACCCCTGATGAGTGATTGTTTAGATGAAAGACTGATTGTGTTGAATATCAAGCATATTGCAATTCAAGCATATTCCTAAACTTGAAAACATAAGGCTTAAATTTAAGCATTTTCACAATTTTCAAGATTTTGTACAAACCCTGCTTATGTTACAAATCAACTGTCTGACTTAAAAGTACCACCTGGAAAATTTGATGGCATGTGAAAAAGATTCATCCTCTGCTGATAAAAGACACAAAGAGCCTCCATCTTTAACCACCCTTGACTAAATAATCTTTGATTCTCGACACCTTTTCATTAACTTGCTGTCTCTCAACCTGCTCAAGATCTATACTGCAAGAGCGCACTCAGATGCACAAGCGTGGAAGATAATTTGTTTTGATCACAAAAAGCACAAGTGTATTCTTCAACCCTGCCAGGCTCAACTTAATGAATGCCTCCCCAGATAAGTCTGTCCTAAAGATAAAAGGGAAATGTTCAGACATATTAATGATTGGTTGCTAATGACTGATCAAACAAAACATGCTGCCACAAGTAAGTACTCCTCTAATGAAGTCTGCTGAATACCAAGAAATCAATAAGCCAAAGCCCAATATCTGTTCAGTCTGAGAGATATAACATAATGAAATAAATTGAAATGAAATTAATAGATGTGTCTATGTGTTTCATATGATCTATGAAACACATAGACCAAAATACCCCAAAGTTTCCCTGTCATGCTGGTAAATGAATTGGAATGCCCTTTTAGAGACTTACACTTTGACCAGAGATATACTGTATAATGTCACAAACCACCTTATATATAATGAATCAATGCGCCTTCTCTGTATTTTTGTCTCCTCTGCCCGCTGCTTTCTCGCTAACCAATGTTGACATTTGGCTCAAAGTATATTGATTTATGCTGGAAGCGGAGCGCATATACACGACGACTTGAAGTGTGAGGTAGAGGGTGCAAAATGGGAACAAACTGCTGTTGGAGGACCTTTTTAAGTTTGGCGTACTACAGTCTCATCAGTCATGAAAAAGAGGATCATAACTGACCATTTACTTACCTCTGGAATATGTCATGCCCATTCATCCACACCATATTGTACCTTGTATTGTACACAGAAGTGAATGTACCTCCAGTGAAAAACTGTACAGTAGATAAATGCCTTCAAGGACAAATTATGAAAGCCGCTCCTGACTTCATAACTGAAGGTTTATCAGCTTTGAAAAGTGAAAATATTTCATGGCCAGTAGTTTAAGAAAAAGCCATACACTTATTTTTTTTTACAACTTCTGAATAGAATTTCACACAACAGATTAGTTTTCAACAGCTTATCTCCGATTGCCTGTATTTCTTTCGTTTGGCTGACTGAGAACATCTCTGCAATTGTACAGGCTGGCAGCTCAGTTGACTCCAGATTGGTGAATATGTATAGGAGCGAGTATTGAATAATGTATTGGAATCAGATACATGAACTATGGTGGTAGAGCTCCCATTGTTGGGCACAGTGACAATCTTTGATGTGAATCCAGAGCCTCAGATGTGTTAAAAAAAAACAAAAACTCACAGATGTGGGAGCTGTGGGAGTTTTGTAGTGTCACCTGAATGCATATATTTATTGAAAGCATAATAATGGACCCCAGATGGTCTGGGGTCCTTAACTCCATTATTTTACTTTACTGTAACTGAAAGCGGAGTGAAAGAGGAGTGCTGGTGTGGAACTGGAGAGATGTTGGCAAGTAAACAGGTCCACTGAGTGGAAATGGCTTTCCTCCTTCCTCCATTATCGAAAAGATAACATAGAACATAAAGGAAATGAATAACTGATGATAGACCTCGGCAGGTATTTCAATATGCCTGACCTGGCTTTAATATTACATTTCTATTGATCAAACTTGTTCAGATATTGCATGCATGATGGAATCATAAGGTAGAGCTGTTACACCCCCATCTCTCCACATTCACTAGCACCATTGGGATACAAATGTTACCACTTTAATTAATATGTAATGTATCAAAGAAACGCCATGCCCCCTGGATATCAAACTTTATTACTTTTTAAATAGGATAAAATTAGGAAAAAGTAAATTCACCGTCAGTCCTCTGTGATAAAACAAACAGAGAGAGAGAGAGAGCGAGAGAGAGTAGATGAAGAGAGATCATTGGGAAATATGCAAATGAGGATATGAATACAGATCAGGCTTCTCCTCGGTAGGAGAGGAATACATTTACCTCTCATCTACATGCTGATGAACAACTATAAGGTGCTTTTTTGGGCTTTGGCAAAGTAGAGTATACAACACTTTCATAAACCTTTCATATTTGTTTGAAATGAAAACAACCATAATAGCAAAAAGGATAGAAGGCAGACAGATTTACATCTTTTCCAATCAAATACTCATGTTTACATCTTCCAGGTAAACTTGTAGATTATTTTATAGCCTTTCAAATTGGTAGTCAGTTTCTGTGGATTTGCAACATAGGCTGCAGCAGGAAAATAAGAATAAATGCCAGTTAATTTTTTCTCAGTAGAAATGCGTAAACACTTGCTTCTGCACAGGATATTACAGGAAGAGAAAGACTGAAGACTGAAGTTATAAAGGAAAGTACTTGCATAATAAACCCACAGGTGTTATGATGAGCAGCTTGAATAGAACGCCACAAATTACCACTTTGTAAGCTCATTAGTATGAGTGAAGTATGGCTATGTGTTTGTGAGTACAGTACATAAGTGAACATGGGTGTTTCTTGTTTTTAACTCAGTTTCACTGTGTGTATGTTTTCATTTTATTTTAGAGGATTGTTTGAGTCTCTTTGGAGGAATAACTTTTCCTTTTAAGCTCTACTCGCATCCACCAGAGGCCAAACTGATCACAAACACATAGTTTATTTATTTTCGTTTTATTCTGCCTGCCGTCAACTTACTGTAAACCCGCCCTCCCCGCCAGTGTTTGCCAGTGTTTGCCAGTGTTTTGGAAGGTGACCATAGCAAAAACCTGGCATAACTGTCCCCAGGCTACCCTCAAGCAACAGCAGAGCGGTCATAGGGAAGAACTGGAGGTTTATAGTCCAAAGTGGAGGGAGTGCTCCCTTAACCCCAGCGGCATGAACCTAATATATGTTTTTTAATGAGTGTTACAGGCCTCCAGGCTGACGGCTGGAGGGGATGGAGTTTTCCAGAGACCAGCTTGCGCAGCAAAGGCTTTGTAACATGCAGTGACACAAGCCACTAGGTATCAACAGAGGACCTTTGAACTAACACATCACATTGCATTTGTATTCATTTCAACCTGGCAAAGGTGTTTGAGTGCATATTGCATTTACCCCCCCCCCACTCCCCTCCACTTGCTGCAGGAATTTTATGCAATAGGCTGCATACATTATATCAACAGGTAGCACAGCTGTGTCTGTACGGTAATGTAAATACTTCTTGGCAATCCTATTTTCATCCGTGACAGTGTCATTCTGTATGAGTAATTGAACTTCAAGTTTTGCAAGAGTCTTTAGCTCAGCCATAGCTTAAGGTCTAACCTCAATCTGTCAGGTTTGTGTCAAATCCATATTCATTTCTTCTTTTTTGTCCTCTTTATTTCTTATATTGGGTTTAACCCCAAGGTGTATGCAATATGTCTCTCACACCAAAGACATAGGCAAGGGTCTCTCACACCAAAGGAATAGTCTTATCCATTGCGCCATCGCCACCCTGATTACATACTACAATGTCCCTATAAAATGCTGCAAGGTGAATACTAATAAAATGTCTGTGGAACAAGCTTGTTTTCTCTGCCAGGTCTGTGTGCTGGAAGACATCTGACAGGTGGATATGCAATTAATTACCAAGCAAATCACCTAGCAAAACTAAGAGTCACGTATCAGTATGAACAAACGATAACACTTTGTGCATTCTCGCATGCGGTTGAAAAAAAGAGAAAAAATAACTTCTGGAATGTAATGATCAGTCTATAATCTGTCATTTAAAAGGCAAGCCTAAATGGACTTGGAATTGCAGGTAAAGTGGTAAAATAACTTCAGCACTCTCCTCGAAGGCTGTGTGACAAGGGTCGCTCCGTAAGAGGTGATTCAGTGTTGATTTGTTGTCATCTCCAAGCGCAGTTTTAGGGAGAGTGCTATGCCAAGCAGCTGGGAGAGAGGAAACACATCACTCTTGAGGAAAGATGGCTGTTGCTTGGGTCGGCCATATGCCCCAGCATCTGTGAGTGAGGATGAATGCTTCTGTGTATGACAAAATAAATCCAAATGGCCAATTCTCTTTTTTTGTAAAAACACTTAAAAAATGGTCTTTTCCAACACAGATTGCTTGCTCTTTTAAAAATTTGTTTTGATCTTTTTACATACATTGCACATGGATTTTCAACAGAATTATTCATTGATGCTGGTAAAATGGACGTCCAGTGGTTTATGTATTGGATCTCCAATGTTGTTTTGCTATAGATATTATTATTATAGATGTGTTGTATACATTTTAGGTATACCCCATGTTCTGGTCAATATTGCAACCAGAGTTTGATTCAAATACTTAATTTAAAAGCTGTTCTGCCGTGCTCCCCTTTAGCTTTCCAAGGAGTCATCACTTGCATTTATAATAATAATAATAATAATAATAATATAATAATAATAATAATCCTTATTTGTAGAGCACTTTTCAAAAACAAGTTACAAAGTGCTTTAACAAGTGTAAAGAATAATACAAAAAAAACAAACAAGATAAGAGCATGAAAAATTAATATAAAATTAGTAAAATAGAATAAAATAAAAGGGATAAAATAAAGTCAAATAAGATCGGGAAAGGCTCTCCTATAAAAGTATGTTTTAAGAAGGGACTTAAAAGAGTTCACTGACTCAGCCGACCTGATTTCCTTGGGCAGGCTGTTCCAGAGCCTCGGGGCCCTGACAGCAAATGCTCTGTCCCCTTTAGTTTTCAGTCGAGACTCTGGAACAGACAACAGACCTCTGCCCGAGGATCTCAAGGTACGTGCTGGTGTGTATGGGACTAAAAGTTCAGAAATGTAACAAAGCGAGAGGCCATGAAGAGCTTTAAAAGTGATCAATAGAATTTTAAAGTCAATTCTAAAACATACTGGGAGCCAGTGTAATGAAGCTAAAATAGGAGTAATGTGGTCATATTTCTTTGTTCTGGTTAAAAGCCTGGCAGCTGAGTTCTGGACAGTCTGGAGTCAATCAATAGTTTTTTGGGTTAAACAGGTGAAAAGGCTGTTGCAATAATCCAGGCGTGATGAGATGAAGGCGTGTAAAATGGTCTCGGTGTCCTTAAAAGTTAACATAGATCGAATTTTTGCTATATTTCTAAGTTGATAAAAACATGATTGAACAAGCTTTGTGGTGTGCTGCTCGAAATTTAAATTACTATCAAACCAAACACCAAGGTTCTTTGCCACAGGCTTAATGTGATTTACTAGGGAACCAGCAGATGGCAGTATTTGATTTGCCATCTGCTGAGACCCGATGACCAGGATTTCTGTTTTGTCTGAGTTCAGCTGGAGGAAATTATTTGACATCCATTTTTTAACTTCACAAAGGCAGTTGTTAAGTGAACTCAGCATTCCAGGGTCTGTGGATCTGACGGGCAAGTATATTTGTGTGTCATCAGCATAAATATGAAAAGAAATGCCATGTTTATGGATAATATGTCCAAGGGGAAGCAGTACAAGGAAAACAAAATGGGTCCTAAGACCGACCCCTGAGGCACACCATATTTAACTGGACAGAATGAGGAGACATAGTTGTTTACAGACACAAAACTTCCTATTTGACAGGTAGGATGAAAACCATTCTAGGGCAGTACCAGAAATCCCCACCCAGTGCCTCAGTCTGTCTAACATGATGTTGTGATCAATGGTGTCAAAAGCAGCAAGGTCCAGGAGTACAAGGACTGAGCACATGCCTTCATCAGCAGACATTAAAAGGTCATTGGTGACTTTAAGCAGGGCAGTCTCAGTGCTGTGGTACTTCCTAAAACCAGACTGAAACTTTTCAAATAATTTGTTATTTTCCAGTACAGTGAGCAGCTGTTTGGACACAATTCTTTCTAGAATCTTTGCAATAAAAGGCAGTTTTGAAATTGGTCTAAAATTATGTGGGGGTGAGGGATCTAAACCAGGTTTCTTTAAAAGTGGGTTCACGCAAGCCGTTTTAAAATAATCAGGGACACAACCAGTAGATAGTGAGCTGTTGAAAACAGAGATCAAATGGGGCCCAAAAGAATCTATTACTTTCAGTAAAAATTTTGTAGGTATTACATCAAGTGGGCTGGAGGACACTCTCATTTGTGATACTGTTTTTAAAAGCTCAGACAAGTCGATGGGATAAAACTGGTTAAAACTCTCTTGTTGCTGGTGAGGAACCTCTGAGTAAGAGGCAGTGGGGGTAATAGAGGCTCTGATTGACACCACCTTATTGGTAAAATAACTTCCAACTGAGGCACAAGGAGGGGTTGGGTTTACCAGCTGATCCACAGTCTTAAACAGAAACCCGGGATTGTGTTTATGTGTAGTAATGAGTTCAGAAAAATAGTGTGTTCTCACATCCTTAACCATGTTATTGTAGTTAATTAATAAATCCTTCAGACTGAGGTAATGGACTTGGAGACTGGATTTTTTCCATCTGCGCTCTGCTTTCCTGCATTCCCTTTTGAGGCTGCGAATGCTGTCATTTATCCAGGGTCCTAACCTTTAGAGGAGCAGTAATATTTAGTGACGACAAGCAGATATGATTGAAGTGATCGACCAGATTGTTGGTGTTGGAATCAGACAGGTGTTGGCTTTGGCTCTGAAAGAATGCGCAAAACTTTGAAACACTTTGTTCATTAAAGATGCGAGAACACACGGAGCTTGGTGAGGCGGCATGAGTAACAGGCGAATCGCAGCTAAAAACAATACATCTGTGGTCAGATATGGTCATGTCCACTAATTCCACAGAGGAAATGCTGACACCCAGGGTAAAAACCAAGTCCAGTGTATGACCACGGTTATGTGTTTGCCCTTTGACATGTTGTTTGAAGTTAAAAGAAGTGGCCATATTTAAAAAGTCAGTTGCATTAACATTGGTGGGGTCATCAACATGAATATTAAAATCGCCACAAAGAACAATTCTGTCATAATTTAAAACCAGAGTAGATAAAAATTCAGGAAGTTCTGATAAAAATCCTCCAGGCGGTTTTGGGGGGCGATAAATTATAACAAATATGATAGGTTGCAGCCCTCCAACTTTAAGAGTGAGAACTTCAAAGGAGTTAAATTCATCACAGCGTACTTGATGACATTTAAAATTTTTCCTATACACGCTCACTAGCCCACCACCACCACCACTGACCCTCGGTTGACTAAAACAATCATATTGAGGCGGACACAGTTCAGCTAGCTGGCTATAGTCATTCATCTGCAACCAGGATTCAGTTAAAAACATAAAATCTAGATTTGCAGACAAGATAAAATCATTTAAGATAAAAGTCTTACTTGAAAGTGATCTCACATTGAAGAGAGCCATTTTAAATGAGTTTGTTCTGGGTGCTGGAGTTGGTGCAGTTGTCCTAATCCTTAAGAGATTACTATTATTTCTGTGTGGGATGTGCACATTTCGGTTTACTGGTCTATGCGTGATGATGACAGGAATAGAACTCTGTGGAACAGCGCTGGGAGCAGACGGCTTTACATGCCAGCAGGTGGAGACAGTTGTTTGTGGCAGTGAGGCAGAGATCTGTTCAGTGAGCGGTGGTGTGTCCAGGTGTGCTGCATGAATGATTAGTCATTCACGTAAATCATGTGTGGACCGCACCACATGCTGTATGTGTGCAGCTAACATTTCTGAGCCCCGTTTGTTTGGGTGAAGTCCGTCTGTCTTAAAAAGAGACATTCTTTGCCAGAAAATATTAAAATTATCCACATAACACACACGGTGAGCCCTGCAGGCGGACTGGAGCCAGTCGTGGAGGCCAAGGAGTCTACTGAAGCGGCCAGCACCGCGACCAACTGTGAGAATGGGACCAGAGATAAAAACGGACTTTCCGCACTGCTTTAAAAAGTTAAAAAGACGGTTAAAATCTGATTTTGTCAGCTCAGACTGCCGAAGAGCTGTGTCATTTGTTCCGACATGAAACTATCACTCTTGTGATGGAGGACGGGAGCGACGGCATCAGGTCCTGGAGTTTTTTTTAAATGTCAGCCGTGGTGGCACCGGGGAAGCAGTGAGTGGTAGAGTTAAAGAAACGGATGTTTCTGGTTATGGCGTCACCAATTATTAGTGTGGTTGGGGAGAAAAGGGGACGAGGAGATGCCGGTTGTGTGGTTCCAGAGCAGGACTGAGCATAATCTGCTTCAACACTGCGTGCGGACTGAGGATGGAGTGTGTGAGCTGCCGAGTGTTGTGTTGGAGTAGCAATAACAGACCTGATAGAAGGGCTACCCAAACGGTGCAGGGTAGAGACGGCCTACGGAGCGTCTGAGCACAGCCTCCTTCAGGATCCTACGTCGGGAAGCGGAGGTTTTTGACCGGGATGACGGCCACCGATCAGGCCCGGCGGCAGACCGGCGGCCCAGTGCAGGAGATGTAGCCGGTGAAGGAGATGCAACAGTGTCGGCAGGCACTGTGCGCCGAAAGAGATCCGTATCAGGGAGACTCGAAGCCACAGGTGCATCAGCTGGATGGACCGGAGTGTCGTTAGACAGGGCTGCATAGCGGTTGGAGAGGCCGATGTGCGGAGGAGAGGCAGCCCCATCCGAGCCTCTCTTGCAGCCACGGACCACCACTTCAGCCCAGGTTGACTGATGCTTTGGAGTCGAGCAGGATGAAAGCCTGGGAAGGCTAGAGGGGTCCCAAAACACGGTGTCCTGGATGTTAGCGGTTGTGCTAAGAGAAACAATCTGTTTGGCTTGTACTGAAGCCACATCCATAAAGCCAGTCAGCAGGGAATCTTTCTCTTTGAGTTCCTCTGAAAGTCGTCGGATGTCTTCTATGAGGTCAGCAATCTTCTTGTTCGCTTTCTTAAGGAGTGTGCAGTCCTCATGGGGCAGAGTTATTTCGGCTAGCATAGTCACCGGAGCTTTGTTGCGATCAGTAGCGTTGATCACGTTTTTACAGTCATCTAGCTTAAAATCCATGTCGGATGGCTAAAATCCTTAACCCACGTAAAACTTAAGTTAAAAACTTAAGTTAAATAAAAAGGATATAAAAAATGTAACAAAAAGAGTGGATAAGAGTTAGGTTTAAGATGGTGGCTACAGACGCCAACACATGCGCAGAGTGCAGATTACGTATAGTATGTTCCCGAGGCTATGTGAGGCAAGTGGGGATTTGTGGTGTTTTAAATCTGTTCAGCAAGGTTATAATTGATGAGAACTTAAGTAAAAAAAAAAAGAATCAGTTTGGTTGACAAGATTAAACTGGAACTAATAAATAATTAAAACATTTAAACTTAAACCCCTATGTTCAGCAGCTAGCTGCTTTTAAGTGATAAGATAATTTACAGTGTTTTTCTTAGTTGCTTTCTGGCTGAAAACAGCTCCCTGCTGTTGCTGAAAACATTAAAGCGATCCATAGAACTGAGAGGGCAGAGACTCTGTGGATTTGTCACTATGCAGCAGATAGATTCTTTAGGAGAAATTAAAATTTACAAAACTTACTTAAATAATATTGAAATGGTCCTTTAACTTTGTTATGGCAGAAAATTGTCTCCTCAGTGGTCTGAAACGAGATACAATTAGACCCTAAAAGTTTTGAGTCTGATTAGTCCAGAAGTGGAGTTTCAGGAGCGGGACCACACATCAAGCACGTCATCGCCAGCATTTCCATAAATACCCACACGTCCTAAGTCCTCCCCTTCGCACTCGTATCCTGCATCCCTCCCTCCCACCCCTTTCTCTGTCCTGCCTCCTGATCTCCTTCCTCCTCTCCATAGGTTTATAGGGGGTCCGTCGTGCCCGGGCGCTACGGCGGATTTCCCTATCGTAGCTTCCCCACAATGCTTTCTAATGTCTATTCAGCTACTGCAAGCTTCATACATCTTCTGTTCGTTACTCAATAAATAATTTAATCATACCTGTTGATTGTGGTCCTTGCTAGTGAAACTGCTGCTGGAGTAAGGAAGAGTTGTATTTCACAGCATGTCACATCATGGAAGACAGACAGCACGAAAGCGCATGCTTAACATACAGCCTGACCGCGAGTAAAGGGATGCATAATCATTTACACAGTCTAGGTTTCTATGTTTTGGGGGGCCTCTCTTACTCTCCTGGAATGTTCATTGCTTAATCCCTCACCAGCAAGATACGATTTCCACAACAAACTTAACCTTAGCTTTCTTTTTGTTGATAGTTAGAAATATGTCATTTTGGGAAAAATATAAACTCAAATAGATATGTTCAATAGCTAAAAAACTAAACAAAAACTAAATGAAAAATAAAATTATATGATGAAATAGTATATACAGTGAAACATTGTTTGTTTGTTTACATTAGCCTGGCTTTACACCTTGACTGCAAATACATTACATCACATAAACACTTTGACTTTGTGGTGATGCAGCAGCAGCACTGGCTGCTAACCAACATACTCAAATGTAATCATGCTTTCTGTGAATAGTAATTGAATCTTGTTAGTGCAAAGGGAGCGCAACAGGCCTAAAAGGCGGTCTGCTTTGAATATGTGCTGGCCGGAGAGCCGATAGGCCCAAACAACAAATGGGATTACACAGTCTGGAACAAACACACTGGAGCAAGACTCAATGCCATTGCAGTTAAACATACGATTATGCCTCCCAACATGAGGTGATTATAAATCACTGAGAAGCAGGGGCAAGAGATGCTAAAGTGATTGTCAATGATAACTTGTCATCCAAGATCTCAATGAAAACCCCTGCTTGGACAAGATGAAATAAGACTTGATCCCTAAACTCAGTTTCTATTTTAAGGAGACTGGTATAAAGAAAATAATAATAGGTTGAATAATTTAAAGTCAAAAGAAGATTTATAGTATCATAACATAGTTATATGTACAAGTCATTTCTGTTTCCCCACATATTTAATTTTATTTAAATTTAATATAACTTTATTTATTTTTTAATCGTGCGGCACAAAATGTCATTATTACATATGCTCTGATCAAGGAGAAAAGCCAAGAGAGTGCCAGCCTCTGCAGGAAAAATAGGGTACACTCTTGGCACACTCTATCAAATTATGAATAAATAACCCAACATGCTGTTAGCCTGGGGATAAACCACACACTATTACCCCCCCCCCCCACACACACACACTTATTCACCATCGCCTAAAACAGATGGCTGCACCGTCCTCTATATGTCAGGTCTATCCACATCTCACAACCTTTTGGCTACGGCATGAACCTTTTGCAATTGCCTGCACATGCACCACACTAGAGTATCTCTTTCTCTCTAGTACACACAAATTCTTTCTCAGTGTTTCTTTTTTTCTATCTATTCTCTCGTTTTGCCGGTATCTCTTCTCTCCAAAAATCCTTCCTAATAAATATTAATGTCAGGTCCCATGTGGCAGGGCAGGGCTTACTCACAGCCAAATGATCCTCACACAGAATAATGAAGCCGCTGGGATCCAGGTGAGAGGACGGAGGGAGGCTTATGTAACTTGGTGCCTTGTCAGGTAAGTTTCATCCATAATTTAACACCCAGGAAGGAGATTGGAGATATTGGAGGAGACGTGAGGAATTAGCCCCATAACCTGGGAAAGACATGAAAATGGGGGAAGCAAATGTAATAAGAGAGTAAGGCAGTAATCGTCAGCTGGTGGCCCGCAGGCCACATCCGGTCCGCAGTATGGCCACCAATGAAAGTACTGCAATATTAATATCTCTGTGGTATTACAAATTGTGTTTCTGTGGCAAAATTATTAAGTTAATTAAGTTACTGCTAATGCAAACTAAACATTTCCTACTTCTACACCTTCACATTAAAAGCATTTAACTGGCAAAACACAAATTTACTTTTACTCTGAAGTAGTGACAGGAAATGCAGGCAGTGAGATTAGCACTGACCGCTATTGTTCATCAAAAATGCGTCTACTAAACAAGATGGTCATCTTCAACATTTTATGACAGCAGATCAGTTTGAAATAATACAGGGAGTAATGCAACTGTCAGGAGCAGCCACTGTGAGCTGATAGATGAAAAGCTGCAGGCAACAGGCTGCACACATCCATCTTCTCAGCCAGGTAACCAACTCCTTTCACTTTAGCTGTTTGCAGGCTCATGTCGAGTGCATCATAAAATCAGATCACAATCGCTCACATAATTATGACAAAAGACCAATTACTGGCTGATAATAGTTTGCTGTTACCACCAGTAACTACAGATGTCACATGTACAATAAAGGCACAAATGCATAATTGAGCATCAAAACTGGTTGATTAATCCTTGGCAGAGGTCTGAGAGCATTTACTAGTTAAGTATCTAGTATGTTGTTATTATGGATTTACTGTGTTTGTGTCTGTCTCTTTACTCTGATATATGTCTCTGATATAGGCTAATAAAAACGTACATTTCATATTTTATGAAAGTGAAAATATTAAACAATAATATGCTAATTAAGCCTAAATTAAAAAAGTCTGCCCCCCTAAATGTCTGCTTGGAAAAATTCTGGCCCTTGAACAAATGTAGTTGAGGACCCCTGGAGTAAGGCCACAAGAGATTTAGTGCACAAACAGCCCTGCAGCCAAGTTTTGATTGATGTGATTAATTTGCAAATACATCATGCGCATACCTGCTGAGAACATTATACTTTTACTGAGAGTAAACGGCAGGATATCTGCTTGTTCATTGATTCCATAATATCACTCACATACACTAGCCATTCCTAGTGCAGGAATGATCAATACAAAGACATCAGCAAACAACTGTCCACCACCGGAAATCCCAGAACTCAAGCAATTCAAAGACTGTGGGTTTTCTCTTGTCTACAAGTGTCCCCTGTTGACACATATGAACAAGACAAATGGCTGTAACAGGAAATGTGACTCACAACTTCACATTTTCTGGAGATCTGCCACACACAGAGCAGCCGAACTACAAACAATCAGACAAGGACAAGAAACCACATGGTTATTGATCTGGCTGACCTTTGAACTGTATATGTTGACCTTGCTATGATCACACAGTGTGGGTTGACAAATCTGGGGTCAAAACATTGAGGGAGTTGAGCCGGAAGGCAAAGCTTTCAATTTACCAGTCGATCTGTCCAACCTTCAGCTATGGTCATGAGCTTGGCGTAGAGACCGAAAGAATGAGATTGCAGATACAAGCGGCAGAAATGAGCTTCCTCAGTACAGTGTCTGGGTTCATGTTTAGAAACAGGTGCTTAGACATCCGGAAAGATTTTAGGGTGGAGCCGCATAGTGATTGTAAAAAAATTTTTCACATAATACCACCATGTGAAAGCAGTTTTTAATCACCACGAACATCATTATTATAAATTCTAAATATGCTTCGCACCTTCCTCGGAATTCTCTTCTCCCCAACACTTAGACACACAAGAGGCCTACACCTCAGTTAAACACACCGGCTTGCGCCGCCTCTCTCTATCTCCCCCCTCGCCTGTCTACTCCATTTTCTCCATCAGCAGTACATTTTATAAAGTCACCTAAAGACACAGAACTCGTCTTTTCCACCCGTGATCTGTTATCATGGCAGCAGGTGAGCCGCTCGTAGGCTTCTTAATGACGGAGCCTATCAAACAATCAAAACCAACATCTGCACCCTGTGTGTTCACTGCTGCTTTACCTGGTCAGTGCTTGTAAAATTTCCACCATGACTTGTAACGTTGCCCAACCCTAATACTGACAGATGTAAAAGGTGTGTGATTAACCTTCTAGCATACTAGTCAACTGGGAATGCTGGGCTTTATTTGTGTGTGTATGTTTCTGTGTTCATAGATGTTTGTGTGTGTGTGGCTGTGAGCGCACACCTAAAGACCTGTTTGCAAATGATAATTACCATGGAAAGGTATATGTGCATACTCATAAAACCCACACATACAGATGCCTTTACGTGTGTGTGTGTGTATGTACGCATGCATAATGTATATGTACCCTTGTGCTTGTGTCTGTTTGCCCTTATCTCAATAATGCTTGCCAATACATTGTGTGTGCACACAGCGGTGAGTTGAGGGCCACAGATACAGGACGGCCAAGGGCCAAGCAGGGGCCAGATTGATCAGAAGGCCCTTACAGAGCCCCAGGAGGGCCACTAATAGAGCTGTCATTATTCCACGTCCTTACTGTCCAACAGCCTCCTCTCCTGTCACACACACACATCACTTAGAATCACACATGCACACAGTGTTTACTAGTCTCGACAGCTCAGCAGTTTCTCCTCAACTGAAGTCAGTACCAGAGAGAGTTCAAAGGCACAACAGGCGAAACATTGTCATCTCAACGGGATGCAAAAATAGTATAATGTTCAAAGGCAAATAGAGCTGTTTAAATTTTACATCTTGTGTCCACAGCTTTGGCCTCAGGAATCTGAAAAGGTCATAAATGGCAGTGCAACAGAGAACCATGAAACCATGATAGGGTTGAGATTTTTGTGTTACACAAGTCACAACCAGTATTTTGTTCTGTGCCTCTGAGACTGCCTTGCAGGAGCAACATTTGAATTTCTCTTCTGTCACAACTGCTTGTTTCCACAGGAGGAAGAGGACTGGAGGTTTGGAAATAAAGTGCAATGTAACAGTGAGAAGAATGGTTTAAACCCTTTACCTATTTAACTCCAGGTTTGTCTTTATGTGGAGGAGATCCAAAATCAAAAGAGAAGCTTATATGGTTTATCCTACAACCTTGGTGTTGTACAGTAAGTCCCCGCATCCTCTCAATACCAGGTCAAAGCCTGGGGATTTTATATAAGGTGGTTTTCGCTTTTTGCCCTTGAAAAAAGAAGCTTCTCTGTGTGTGCATGTGCAGCTGTGTGTGTGTGTGTGTGTGTGTGTGTGTGTGTGTGTGTGTGTCCTTTTTGTCTTTCAGGGTATATTATTAATGACAAATTCAGGAATAAAATTTGATGCAGTTAATATTTGCAAAACATTTTCCTTTCCCTGTTCTCTTTTTGGTCTCACTCAGTTGACACTAAAATGTGATTAATATTAGAATCTAAATGAGGTGGAGTTCAGCATCATCATATAATACTAATTTACAGAATGTCCAATAGTAGCTATAGGAGTTGTAGTAGATGTAACAGACACGATGAAGCTAGAGGAATCACTTCTGTAATGCCATCTATTCCTCCCTGTCTCAAACCGCAAGAATTAGCATTAGCCTATCCTGAGGAGGGGATCTGGTATTTCTCAATTAGCCTGTCTCTCTTAGGCTCCTACCTTTAGGTGTTGTCAACCAGGCTCAGGAGTGTCGCTGACGCTAATCTTAGCTCAGGAAAAGAGCATTTAGCAGTGGTGTGAATTGGAAGGAAGTTGGTGAAAAGTTGGTGAGATGTTGCTGCCCTGAAGATGGGTAGGCAGGATATTTTGCATAAAATGTCTGCAAATGAGGGAAATGTTACAACATTTAGAAAAAGGTTATTTTCATTTAAAAGAAGTAGTGTAGATAATAGATGGCTACATTAGCTGCCTTGAACTACAACACCATAAACTGTGAGGTTAGTTGTTTCACTGAATATGCACTTGGACTCCAAATAGGCTAGCTAGTATTGGCTGTCTAGTAGTGAATTTAAAGTGACATATCCAAGAGAGAGACAGCCTGAAAAACAGACTGCACACCGATCTGTTTTTTCTGGATTGTGTTTGCTGACGAGGTATCATCTCTGGACAAGCCAAGGGAACTGACAAAGTAGCGTGCAGTTTCTCCCTGGTTAGCAGCTAAGCATCTGGTATACTGACATTCCATAGCTGTGTGGGATTATCTGTATTTTTGGATAACAATAATAGTCTTGCAGATGGTCCAGGTTTTTTATTATTCTTGCTTAACTTTCTTGCATATTAAGTCTTACATAATTTTATGTTTCAATTTTAGTCTTTCTGGATTTTGTAGGCAGGAATTTGAAACTCCTTTTTTTTTTGCTAGATAGGTCTGGGTGATATAGTTATTGTTATATCCTAGGCTTTTGTGCTGCAATAACCCACCAGGATCAATGAAGTTTCATCAAATCTGATCTTATCAAATGTTGTATGTAAAGGTCACCTCGGACTACCAAACTAAAAGATTGTTTGGTGCTGCAGCAATCCATATCCGTCAAATGTACTACCTATGACCTGAGGAGAGGTTTGAACCAGACGAGTATCTCCTCAAAGAAAACATTCTGCCACTAAAACAACATCTAATAGACCACGAGTGAATCCAAAATACATAAGAAGGTGAGTCAGCCCAGTGTTGGATGGGAGGAAGAGAGCAAAATTGGTATCCTGCAGATACACTCCAAATGTCAGGTCTGGTAAGAAGAAGTCAAGGCTGCCTTGACAGAGCAATATAATTTGAACTCAATTTTGTGACTCAACTAGATATATCTGCTCTTTTTCCTTCCGAGTGAGTGGAAATATCTGCTACTGTCATTTTTAGAGGAGAGGAGGGAGGAAATGAGCCGTGGAAAAGACGGATTTGGAAGATGGGATAGTGTTTGTGTATTTGTGTGTGTGTGTGAGAGAGAGTATGAGAGAGAGATGACTTGTGTATATGAGCAATCACAACTATTTCACTAAGAGAAAAAGGCTCTGTGGATGTGCGGGCCATATGTATATGACATACATGACCTATACTTAAAAAAATTTATATTTGTGCATGTGTCATAGTGCGTAAAGAAAGTCTGTGATCTTTGTCATCCATGAGGCGCTGTCATCGCTGGCATGAGAGTGCCACCCATCACTTGTCTTGTCATGTCAGCCATGATACAGCCAGTGTGTCAATCAATGATCTCTAGGCTGCATCTGGATGCCAAGGCAACAAGGAGAGATGACACTGGAAGTAATGCCTCCCCCTGTTGAGAGTGCCGGAAGTTGGGTGGACTAAGCGCCAGTCAAATACAAAAGATGAATGACAAGGAGTATGCGCACACAGAGAGGTGTGTTTGTGTCAGGCAGAGAAGAACAAGGAGTAAAGCTGTGAGTGGGCATCTGTTGACATCTGACTGACAATCGACTTGATGGAATCATGAAACATTCAGGTGGATGCAGTGCAAAAAAAAAAAAGGTTTTGGATTCCAGGAATGGAGGTAGATCAAACTCTAAACTATTATTCAAAGCTGTGACACCTTTTATAGATACCCACAACGCTCTCTCGTCTTCACCTGAATCAAAACAACCGCTAGCTGTTGTCCGTCTTCCTGCTGTCTGACTTCTTGCTGTTTCCTCCATACTGCAGTAATGTCAAGGCTGCAAAAGACACATGAGGTATCGATCATACTCTCTCAATATAGCTGCATCTCTGTGGTGAAACGGATGACAGGGAGGAAAAACAAGGGAAAAAAGAAAATGGGGAAAGTAAAATGGGACTAGGAATGCAGCAAATGTTCGGCCACCAAAATTAATCAGTCGAAAATAGCAAAAAAAGCACTTCTGGTGTTTGGCCTAATAAGTTAAAAGAACAACTAAATTTTACTGAACAATTATGTTAACATGTCGGCATTGTGGAAGCATTTTAAAGTATCTGAGAAAGCTGCAAAAATCACCTTTTGCGGACACTGTTCTGCTGAATTGTCCCCTAGCACATCCACTCCTTATGTGGCTGACTCCTAGGAAAAGAACCGCTTTGAGTGTTGTGCTGTTGAGTGTTGTTTGTGAGAAGGCAATTAAGCTAGCCGCACCTAAGTTTGGAATGCACACGTATTCAAGCCTTTGTGGTAAATCCACTGAAAAACCAGTGCAAGTTGACAGGCAGGTTAGCGACTTTATCCTGTCATTTTCTCTCTTTACAATGACAAGTACTGTATTACACTGTATTGACAAGTATTGCAGTATGAGAGTCCTACCTGAAGAGAAGCTATTAAGTCTTCATGTTGCACGATTTGAGAACCACATTTATTTTACCACATTTATTTATCAAATTAGTTCCGTCTTGATGAATTTAGCATGAGGATACATGTGACAATGTCCGGTTTTCAAAATAAGGTGTTGTTGTGGACCTAAATTTATTAGTTATGCATTTTAATAAATTTATGAGAATTGATACCCAATTATGAATTATTAATTATAAAATCAGAATTTCCTCGTAAAGGGCACCACCGGAGTTGTTATAATCCTAGAGTCTCCGGACCTCTAGGTAGTTTTGAATAATTATACAATTATTACTAGTGATCAGTTAGTTAATAATCGCTCAATTATCTTAAATCAGTCAGTCAGTCTCATATCTAAAGGGTCAATTCTCTTGGCAGGAACTACAAATAGGCAACACACACAGCTCTTGATTATATTACAGTGAATTTATTCTCTAACTAAAGGTGATAAAAAGATGGTTGGATACAGGGAACAAACATTTTCTGAACAATGAGCCTGGAGGTTCGATTGTGGGAAGCATTTGACTCATACGGCATAGAAGAGCTACTGAAAGTAAACTAACGCTATGATTTTAGGAGTTAAAATGGACATCTGATCACAGGACGTGTGTTAAGTCTTACTGCTTGTCGACAGCCTGCTTTTGGCCTGTTGCACGGGTCCCACGCTAGCTGCCGATCCTGGCTTTTTGCTAGGGATTCCGTCTGGCAATTCGGCTGTTTGCAGGTTTCCTTGGTTGTAGCTGGCGAGACCACGTGGCTTGGTCTGACCTCGGTGAAGTTGGCTCGACGAAAAAGGCTTAAAATGGAACTTGGTCGTTCCTGAATTAGTCCAGTGTAACTTAACGGACTCATAACTTTAACAAACAAAAGAAATAAAGAAAATAAACAAACTGAAGGCAGATCGATGTCTCGGCACTTCAGGTGTGTAGCTTCAGGCGAACTAAGGCCTGTTTGTTTCGCTGGCCGAGTCTGGGCGTGTTGCCTGGCGAGGCACGCCACGCGCGTGCCGAAGCATCCAGAGGGCCGAGTGGAAGAGCGAGAAGAGGGAAGCGTCTAGAAGAAGAGTCTAGAGAGAAGAGTGCGAGCAGGTCGCGTGTCGCTCTTTTGTTGCCTGGGGCGTGGTTCCCCAGGGGGCGTCTCAGGTTTCCCCAGGGACTGCCTTTCTAAACTTAATGTCTAAAGAAAAGAAATCTATTTGCACGTATTATAATCAAATATTTTCCACAATCGAACCTCAATGGTTGAACGGTTGTACTGTTCTAAGCATTTGGTAAATTGTCACATTATTGGTCAGTATTTTTACACATTTAACCGCATTTCTGACGAGGGCATGTAATACTTATTTCGTCCACTTGGGGGAGCTCAGGTTACATGAGGAAAGCTTGGATTAAATCAAAGATCGTCTCTCCTTAGGAACCGGGGAATTTGTTGATTCATCCTTAAATTCAAGCTGGCGATTAAGAGTGTAGTAAAACATTTCTTTGTCATCATTTCTAAAGGGATTTTGTAAGAAAGTATTATGAACAAGCATTGATTACATCGGATGAAGGAGTGTCTTGCTGAAAATGAAAACATTGCACAAGTAACTTCTTTTCAGCACTAATATCAACAACAGAGAGCAACAACAGTTAACATAACTACTCAAATAGAGGCGAACATATTCAGGTAACTAAAGATTTAATTAAATTTAATTAGATGCTTTGAGTCTTTTGGAGAATGCAGTCCTTTGTCATCCAAAGTTCAGTGTCTGGAACATGTCACACTTAGGTGAGACAAGGAGTATCCTTTTGATGTGGTAATAAACAAAGAATAAGGTCAGTTTCCACGGAAACGTGTGTGGTGGGGTAAGTTTTGATAGGCTGTTCAGGGAGATGCCAATGGCTGGCTCGTGTCCCTTTGTCAGTTTAACAGTCAGGCCCCGCGTTATCAGCTTCGGAATCAAAATGGTGCCAGTTTTATGGTCGGGCTAGCACTTAGAGAAAGCAACTTTGACCCCTCCCCATCTTCTCTGGGGAGGAGAAAGGAATTTAGGGTAGCTCCACATTCATTCAATATAAAAATGCACAAATCCACATCGTTGTTCACTACAGTGTCTATACAGGATGGAAATAAGATTGATTGGATTATATTTACAGAAAGTATAAAGCATATTACATGTGTCCGTTAAAAGTAAATGGAGACATGTCATTTACTTTACAGGACCATCTCGGGCCTCGGACTGACCCACCATAGTCCCTCCAAATCCTGTGGGAAACACTGAGTAAAAAGCACATTTTGTGTATTTAATTTATGCAATGGTAAAAAAATTGTGTAAAATATAACCGCAACCAGCAATGATCAGGATCCAAGCAAGTCGTGAAAAACGCAACATTTGACATTTTCAGAGGAGAAGAACAGATGAAGATGACTTGAGAGATTAAAGTGATGAAAGAATTTGGGGAAATGCAAACTTGATTTTACAGCATCACCATGACATCAGACAGTGTCATTAGATGTACCTGACTATTGTTGACTAATGTTCAATCCACCTGCAGTATTTTGTGTTTCAAAGGTACAAAGTTTAAGCTACACAAACACTTTTAGGCAGAGAAAATTAACAAGAAAGTGTCACTCGATTCAAATAAAATAGAGAACTTAAACTCACTATGATCTGAACAACCCGATTGTCAGCAAGTCTGACGGGATCACCTGAGGATTTGAACCCTGGACCTGCATATCTCCATAGTGTGACTTACTGACTGAGCTATTAGTGAGAGGCTGTTTTGACACACCTTCTCACAAGTTAAGGTAATGACGTCACATGTGCCGGACCCGGATAGTTTTGTCAGTTTAAACTTAAAATGCTTACAATAGTCGCTTCGCTGCTTGGATCCCTAATTAATTTAAATCGCACAATGAGAGTTAGACAGAGCTTGCTTCCTGTTGCCAGTATGTGGCGCTCGGAGTATAACTGAATATTGGCATGTAGATGTGTTCGGGGTGGGACCATTATCAACCACGTAAAGTCTGGTGCAGATGTGAGCATGTAGTAGTTGATATGTCCAACCTGCTAGGAATAGTACATCACAGCATATAATGTGTCATTTCCTGTTGCCAGCAGGTTGCGCTATGACTATGGGTGAATATTGGCATGTGCATGTGTTCAGGGCGAAACTCTTATTAAACGTGTAAAATCGGGCACAGATCTGAGCATTTACACTCAAGTTACAACAACTTCCTGAGTCACGGCGAAGGGTGGAACTTTGCCGCAACGCCGTTAACTTCAAACTCACAAGTTTTACAACATCGCCTCATCAATGTGTTAACGGTTTTCTGGGACAGTTTTGAAGTTATACTGAAGTTATGACAACTTCCTGTATCATGGCGAATCATTGATTTGACTGATATATTGACTGATAATAATCCTCAATGGGTTTAGACTGCACAGCAAAAATTTGAAGTCGATCGGACTAAATCCCTAGAAGGAGTTTGTTAAAGTACGGAATGTGTAAATCGCCAAAAATGACCTTCAAATACAAAATGGCCGACTTCCTGTTGGGTGTCGGGTGTCGCTCCAAGAGGTTTTTTTGGACGTCCCAAAATTGAGAATACTTTCAGAAAGAAAGAAAGAATAATCTCTTCAGTTTGAATGTGAATGTACTTGTTCTGTATTCTTTATTCTGCAAATTTTTTCATTATATTCGGTTTCGGCTTCAGCCAAGAATTTTCATTTCAGTGCATCCCTAGATGGGACAATCTGATAAATATAGCCAGTGTCAGCTGGTGCTCTCCTCCTACCAGGCTTAGGAGAATAGATCCACGGCTTCCCACCTGCCTCCCATCGACAGGTCAATAGGGAATTCCTATTACAGTTACTGCCTTGCTGGTTGTGGATATGGACTTGACACAACAGACCCACGGGAGGTTATTGGCTGCACTCTCCTGCAATAACCGCTACCCATCTCCCTCTAGCTCGTCTTCATCAATCAGCTCTGTCAGCCAAGTTTGTGATTTTCCCAGTTTGTTTGTTTGTTTTGGCCTTTCTACCTAGCCCCCCCTCCCCATTGTAGACACCCAAACCTGATTTTCAGTGTGTTCTTGCTTCAGAAGCTTCTTTTCATCTCCCATTGCTGCCTGGCTTTCACACCCTTATTCAATCTCTTCCTTTTCCTCCTCTTTTTAACTCTCCATCACTGCATCTGCTAGTCCAATCCACAGCAAAAGATTCTATAAAGCCCGTATTTGTTGCCAGAGAGACAGCCACCCACGCAAAAGTGACCTGTTCATTCATGCTGTATTTCCTGCTATTCAAATAAAGAGTGAGAAGAACATCATATTTTGCCAACTAAATTCTCTGAAAGCCTGAAATGTGTACACACACACACACACACACACACACAATGTGGGCTTAAACTTCCTGCTACACTCAGTCAAAGTGGTCTTTTTTATAACTTCATGGCAGGAGTCAGGGTTAAAAGCCCAGTGCTGGTACGAGACATACTGCGAGTGTGCTGTGGCAAGCTCGGTAACACCACACACACTGGTTTGGTTTTATATAGGCTGAATGTCATAGTGTCACCTCTGGCACATGCTGTGAGCTTTAGAACAGCATACCAGATTCGGGTAGTACCCGAAAAAAAATGAATAGTTTAAAGGATAAGGCTGGCACTATTCTCTATGTTTTATTGTAAACAAATCTTATTGACAGGTCAACGCTTTAGTCAATACTGTCCAACTTTGCTGCCCCATCAGTGGCAGCCATTCTTTTCTACTGAAAGCGTAAAAACAAAAAAACCAAACAAACAAAAAAAAAACAGGTCACAAAATATATACTTTAATTTTCAACAACGGCTAAATCATTTCCTGGGAGCTGTCTTTTTAAGAAAATGTTACTTAAACAGCAGTAAACGGTGCATTTGTGGGTGATTATTTTCAGCAGAGGATTTGGTGCTCTAGCGGGTATTTAGGGAAGCAGAACAGTGTGTGGGATTGACTCAAAATAAACTCAAGTGCCCATTTCATCGTAAAAAGAAACCTGTCAGCCTGAGTAACTGTGGCTCATTCATGTGTTTTTAATAGTTTTTGAAAATGGAGGTCTGTGGAACAAGGGGGTACACTATACAGTCCTCTCCAAAAGTATTGGAATGGTAAGGCAAATTCCCTTGTTTTTGTTGTTCACTGAAGACATTTGGGTTTAAGATCAAAAGATGAGTATGAGACAAGAGTTCAGAATTTCAGTTCTCATTTCATGGTATTCACATCTAGATGTGTTAAACAACTCAGGACATACCACCCATTTTTCAAGTGAGCAAAAGTATTGGAACATGACTGACAGATGTTTCTTGTTGCCTTTTAGGTTGGTTGTCCAAACATTAAATAGCTCTGCATGACTAGTCTAAATTTTCATCCTTGGTTCAAACCTATAAAGACTACATTTCCTGTTAAAGAGGATAAACCAACATGAAGCCCAGAGAGCTGTCTATGGGAGAAAAGCAAGCCATTGTCAAGCTGAGAAAAGAAGGAAAATCAACCAGAGCCATTGGACAAACATAGGGCATAGCAAGCACAACAATTTGGAATGTCCTGAAAAAGAAAGAAACTACTGGTGTACTGAGCAACAGATGTCGAACAGGTCGGCCAAGGAAAACAACAGTAGTTGATGAAAACATCAGTAAGTGACATCACCAACGACCTCCACAGTGGAGAGGTGAAGGTATCACAATCCACTGTTCGAAGATGACTCAGAGAGCAGAAATATAGAGGCCACACCACAAGATGCAAACCACTCATCAGCAGTAAGAATCAGAAAGCCAGATTGAAATTTGCAAAGAAGTACAGAGATGAGCCGCAAAAGTTATGGACCACAATCTTATGGACTGATGAGACCAAGATTAATTTCTACCAAGGTGATGGAAAGTGTGGAGAAAGAAAGGAACTGCTTATGATCTGAAGCGTACAAGCTCATCTGTGAAGCATGGTGGAGGTAATGTCATGGCTTGGGCATGCATGGCTGCTTCTAGAACAGGCTCATTAATATTTATTGATGATGTAACTGTTGATGGTAGCAGTAGAGTGAATTCAGAAGTGTACAGAAACAATTTGTCTGCCAATTTATGGAGAAATGCATTCAAACTAATCGGAAGGAAGTTTATCATGCATTAGGACAATGACCGAAAGCACACCAACAAAACAAAGGACTTCATCAGGGGGAAAAAGTGGAAAGTTTTAGACTGGCCAAGTCAATCACCTGACCTTAACCCAATAGAGCATGCATTTCACCTCCTTAAGAGGAGACTGAAGGGAGAAACACCCCCAAAACAAACAAAAAAGCTGCGGTAAAGGCCTGGAATAGCATCACAAATGAAGAATGCAACAGTTTGGTGATGTCGATGGGTCGCAGGCTGGAGGCACCAAATATTAAATGTTATTTACTTTAATATGATTTGTTCCATTACTTTTGCTCACCTAAGAATGCTGTGGTCTAATACAAACGGTGATATGTCCTAAGTTATTTAACACATCTAGATGTGAATACCAGGAAATAAAAGCTGAAATTCTGAACTGTGTCATACTCATCTTTTGATCTTAAACCCAAATGTCTTCAGTGAACAACAAAAAAAAAGGAATTTGCCTTACCGTTCCAATACTTTTGGAGGGGACTGTATCCTGCTGCTTTTCTAGGTTTTATGTAACTATAAACTCCATATTTTGGGGTTTTGAACCACTGGCCCAACAAGCAAAAACAAGCTACTTGGGCTCTGGGAACTTGTGTTCTAGCATTATTTAGACTAAAGGATTGATTGATTCTTTTGGAAAAAAAATCCAGAATAACTAATAATTTAGTTAGTTGTTAGTTGTAGCACTGTTACAAGTCAGAGGCAGTCTATGTCTGTTTTTAATATAGTAACACCAGGTAAAGTTGCAAAAAAAAAAGAACAAAAGAAGGTAATTTAACATAATCCTGGATTTGCTGATAAGAGGGTGAGATATTTCCCTAACATTTCCACCCTTACGGAAAGCACAGGTAGATATCTCTCTAAGAATGACTTGGTCATAACGGTTGGCAGCAGTCTGCCACTGACTAAACTGATGTTATGGGAGCTTGCTTAGTCTGACACACTGAAAGCGATTCCACCTATTGAAACACCTTACTCTGTTACCAAAGAAGCACAGATTATGTTACATAAACTTAAAGTTTTCTTGTCCTATAGTCAACAGCACAGCTCTTTTTTTCCCTATCATCACCTTCCACACAAGCCTCAGGCAGTCAATATCAATATTCGGCTACAAACTGAACTGAACACCGCACTGCATTCAGTGGAAAGAAAAAAATAAATAAGTAAATGAAACAGCATGCTCGACCAAATCATGCTCATTCAATGAAGAGAAACTAGGACAGATAGATCCCCCTTTTATTTATTTATATTTTTCCTGCAGTTTAATATATTCTACTGCGCCTGGCATAAAACTGCCGAGCTCCTCTCCATCACTAGCAAATACAAGATTGAATTTTGGGGTAGGGATGGGGACGGGGGAGACAGATAGATAGAAAGATTGAGAGAGCAGGCAATAGGTTTAAGGGGCGGGGGGGTCATGAAACAAGTAAATCTGTGCATGTAAGCATACTGGCACAGGGAATGTTTGATTTCTTTCCATATGTACCCCTTCTGCACAATTCTGAGGGGAATTGATATGTGAGGACAGACTCACGGAGAGAAAAGAGACAAGAAAATGAAATAATAAGAAAACATTAAATTTGACAATATGAAGTGCACTGCTGATATCCAACATCGCTTTAATGCTTTTAGAGAATTATCTTCTTTTCCCATTTCAAAGGGCCACCACAGAGACACAGTGGGGCTGCTTTTCCTCAGTCATATCCCCTGCCTTACCTCTTCCTTCTTTTCCCTCTGTGCTCCTCTCCCCTTCCTTATTCTGATTTGGATTATACAGTACTGCTTGTGATGTAATGAATCAGTGGGTACAGTAAACATGGGACTGGAATTGTGCTTGGCCACCTGACAACCCCCCGGCAACATCCCCACACAGCTCGCTCTGCTCAATCGCCACCAATGCTCTGCCAAGAAATAGAAATGAGATCTTATCCACCTTATCCCATCATAAACCCCTGAACACCACCCACTCCCACACACACACGCACACACAAAAACACACACAGTATTGTCCCATATCACTGCATGGTGTCCTCCATTATGATTTCTTCTCTTTGCTGCACACAACTACACACATATCACGTGCCATATGCTGTTTCTGCTTCCCTACATGGACTGACTAGAGGCACACAGACACAGAAACACACACTCATACAGTAAATCAGAGCACCTGCAACAAAAAAGAAAAAAAGAGCACATGCATACGATTGTACACCTGTGACTAAATCACTACATCATCTACAGGCCAAAGACAAGAATGCGCAGAACAGTAAAATGAGGCAGATTTAACATCTAAAAGGACATTCATCAAGCCTCCTATCCCTTTTTTCGAAATAGTCCAAGGAAAAGGAAAATAATTCAGGAACTGAATGAGGATCATTCCTCTTAGCATTCATAAATAAACACACATTATATATATATATATATATATATATATATATATATATATATATATATATATATATATATATATATATATATAAATAAATAAACACACACACACACACACACACACACACACACACACCATTTTAAGAAACTGATACTGTCAAAAATACATTTATCCAGTACATTATTGCATTGCCCATTGTTAAAGGACATTTTCTGGGGTACTTTTTCAGTATTTTAGTGACACTTCTATTATATAAAACATAAAATACATATGATTCCTAGCTGCCTCCTATTGACCAATCGCAAATTGGGCTGAATCAAATGATACAGAATTTGCAGTGTATCATGTTGTTAAAACTTTATCTGAGGCATTTTTGCACCATAAATGTCGAATCTAAATAGAAAAAATAATCTTGCAAAAGCAGCATGGGAAATTGGAAACAGCAGCATGTTGGCCTGCCTTAAAAACTTTAAACATGGCCACCACAATGGGATTCTTCTCCTTTACTCATACCTGAAACAGTCCAAATCACATCACTCAGTCTCAGTTGCATCCATTTCGGCTAATCTATCTTATTTTCACACAGTCTTACAAACAATTGTGTTTAAACATTTAGTGATGTTCAGCACTGTAAAGTACACCACAATAGTTCATGGACCATCACACAGCGCAACCTCTAGGGCAGGGACTTTTTTTGACATTTTTTTCTCCAAAAGGATCATAGAGAAATTTCCTGAAAGTTCTTAAACATAGACCATACCAAAGACTCTGGATGTAAGAAGGGTTACAGTATATAAATGTATTGCAATCTATTATTGCATAGGTACTACATCATTTTCTAAACGGTTTCACTTGTGTAAAGCAACTGTGGTCATGTAGCAAACACAGGAGCTAGGTTTTAAGCATTTGTAATGAAATAAAGAGGCCAGAGATTTGCTGTACTACTTCTGAAAAGGCAGAACCACTAACATATTATTAACAGTTTTAAATTATTCATCTGCTCTAAAACACAGCTCTCTGTGGTAGGAACTGTTATCAGGATTTAGAAATAATATAGTGAGGATAACTTCTATTGGCTTGTAAAATAATACCACCCCCATTCAAAACACATTCAACAAGACGTCAGCAGTGAAAGCTCTATCATGCAGTAGTGAATAGGGGGAGTAAAACTGTCTCCTTCTCTGCTATCTCAGTGTTGGAGACTACTGCTTTAGGCATTCTCAGTTCAATCGCCATTCATATGACACAATGGACTTCATGTCAAAGTATATTAGTGACAAATGCAAGAGAGAGAAAGTCATGACAGGAATCACAAAGGTGGATGCTGTGTATATGTGCAGCTGGCAGTGTATGTGTGTCTGACGTGTGTATCTGAGGATCCGCACAGCATCTCATCAGTATTCTGAATGAGTGTGTCCTGTTTCCATCAGATGCCTCATGCCCACCCCAAGCTCCCATCTCCATGATGCAAAGCACGTTTGTGTCCATGCGCAGAAGCATGCACACGCATGGTGTGTGTACATGTGTTTAAAAGTCAACTTTGAGACAAGTGGAAAAACTGCAATATGATGAAGGCAGTAATAAAGCACAGTGCAGCTATAATTTTTTTTTTTTACTGGAAATGCAATTCAGGCTAAGACATTTAGGAATGTCAATGTTTTGCATTTGTTTTCTGCAATTAAAAAAGCAAAAGAAATCTTTTAAGTTTTATGTACATAAAAATTGCCATGGATATGAAACCTGTAGATTACTGTATTTAAATTTGTTGCTTTCCGATTCATCCTGAGGATTATATAACACAAACTCAGGTCGAGTTCTCTGCAGTTTGTTGGTGAACTTTTTGAAAGGCATTGCATGCAAATATATTCTACACATATGCTAATAACCTATGGATGGCAGGCGCAGCCGAGCTCCGCTGTGAAACTGGGAACTGTGATACTCAAACCAACTTTATAACTTTAACCACTTAATTGCAGAAATACTGTATTCTTAAGGAGGACTAACAGTGTTTTGGACTGGTTAAATAGCTACTGTGGCAGTATTTTATAAAGTGGCACTCTGAAGGACTATTCTTGCAAGTTAATCCTAAAAACCATTAACCATCAGGTGACTCAAACCAACCAAATAATCAATGTTAACAACTTTAGTCACTTAACAACCCCATTCAGTGCTCAATGTTAATGTCTCAGCCTTACCCATAAACAGGGTCTACAATGATGGAACAGAAAGGAGGCCCGTCACACAGAGAGCAGAGAATCGCAGGCCTGTGTAATTAGAATCGATAATTCATTTTCCCCTTTTCTGCCGCCGTTCCATTCAAACGACCCCTCTCACACGATCGAGAGAGCTTCCAAATCTCTTCAGGTTCGCAGTAATTGGACTGGGATTTTTTTTCCTTCCCCCTCCACTTCTTTTTGCACCTCACCAAAGTCTCATCAGCTAAATGCAGAGGAGAGCATTCTTTTTGTGGTAATTGTCTTGTGAAGTTTTTGCTGCCCTTTCCCAGGTGCAGGTATTGTTCTTTTGGGCTGGTTAATTTGGGGAGAAGAAGGGGTGAGTGTATGGGTGCCAGACAACAAGGGTGTCATGCTATTTATCCCCTTGGCTATAATGGAGCCTATTAGAGGTCTGAAACCTAATGCTTGCAGTCTGTAAGTGGATGAGCAATAGGACTCTGATTCCCATGTGTACTGGCCGGAATAATTATAGGAGTTCTCCAGTTTCTAATCACCGTCAACCAGGAAGCTGCCCATTGTGTGAGCGTGTTCATTCAAATTCTTGGTGCCTCCTCTATCTGTGCATTTGAGCAAAGGTAATTACACCCTGCTGTTAATGTAATGGTCCTAGATTGCACAAGTTCAAATTCAATTTCACTCACCTGATAGTTGGGTCAATTTTTTTGATGAATCCATCATGAATCCATCATGATTAATAATCATCATCATCATCATTCCCAGCATGGCCACCACCATTGATCATCAATGTTAGTGTCATTGCCATCGTCATCGCACTTGTCATCGTAATAATTTTGACTCCAATAATCATCATCATTATTGATCAGTACGGGTATGACCATCATAATCATTGTCATCATCACCGCTGCCACCATTGCTGCTGCTGTCAAGTGTAGCATCACTTTAAACTTGTGAAGTCAGTGTCAGTGTCAGGCAGGAGATTGCTCTGGGACATTGTAAAGATCATGGCTACCTAAACATGTCTTAGCTTCGGCACAGGCACACTACAGCTGCACATTTCTATCTGTGGGTGTCACCCACAGAGACATAGATAATGGTGGTTGTGAATGGCTTCTCTGTCACTCTGCCATCCCCATCTCCCTGGCTGGGATTTAATGTGACACTTATAGCTATTGCATGGCTTAGCCTCCAGATAGCAGGGAACCACGCCTGAATGGAAATGAGATTGTCATCTGTCAGCTACACCCATCAAACCACTGGAAGACTGACAAAGAGAGTGGGAGAAAGATTGAGAGAGATACTGGATGATGGAGAGGAAGAGGAGAAACCCTGCAGTTGCCTGGTATATTGGCCCCCCATCATAGATATTCCTTATCTGAAAACGGCAATGCGAGCATGGCTCAGATGGCACAGAATACAAATGTGGACCGACATGAATAAGATTATGCAGGTCTATCACCCAGTGGGACTTTTGATTTGAGATATATGACGTAAATTGGTAGTGCATGGAGGAAAAGAAAGAAGCAGCAAATTTCCATAGTAGGGGTTTTTTGTACAGTACCTCACAAAAGTAAGTACACCCCTCACATTTTTGTAAATATTTGATTGTATCTTTTCATGTGAACAGTGAAACATTTTTCTTCCTTTCATTGTTTTGGCTTTACTCCAGCACACTGGATATGAAAAGATGACTATGAGGTTAAACTTCTGGCTTTTAGCTTTGAGGGTGTTCACATCCATATTTGATGAAGACTGTAGGACTTGTGGCATTTTTATCTCCCACTGTAGGTACAACGCAGCAGAACAATGATCCTTAACAAATGCCAACGCAAGTATTTAGGGTCAATAAGTACAATGTTGTTGACCGGCCAAGTCATTCTCCTGACCTAGGGGTTAAGGCACAGGCAATGAACTGCAGCATACCTGGTTTGTGTCCCCTTGATTCCTGTTATCTCTCTTTATTTAACTTCATGTTTTTGCTCTAATTACTTTTGGTCCCCTAAAACTGGGTCACCGTGTATAAAAGGGCTACAATGTTAATACCCTCAAATTCAACATTTCACTTTCCAGAAACTCTCAGGCTTCCCCGTGTGAGTATAGTACCTCGACCAGCATAAGGAGTAATATCCAAGCCTCCTGAAGGTGATAGCGGAAGGGAATGGGAGGCCAGGGAGCCCAAATCAAATTAGCATCACAATAAATCAGCAGTAGAGAGACAGCAGTCAGAGTAAAGGTGAGGGTATAAGGCCATGGATTTACTGCCACAGCGGCGACTTGCTGTCAATCAGCTGCCTGGAGGAGTGCTATATCCGAAGAGCAAAACCACAAAGGGGCACACACACACACGCACATTTGCATGCTACGCACGTGTGTACTAGCAACTAAACTGACATGTTACACACACACACACACAGTCTTCCACATATTGATTCCTCAAAAATACGAAATCATTGACTGTGGCCAAGTTCACTGGGTATGTTGAAAGGACAGTAATCAATATTGATGTCCCGAGCTACAGTGAAAAACAGAGCTTGCTTATACTGAGTAGGTGCCTGAATTGCATTATTGCACAGCACATGCTCAAGAGAAAACACACACACACAAGCACACACATATTGGCTGGTAATTAGTCAGCCTGACAGAACATCCCATGGCAAGTGAGGACAAGTACAGCTGAATTAGACCAGGGAAGCTACTCCTGCAAACATACACACAGTCACAGACTAACACACAGTCACCAGGGAGGGTTTCCGCACAGTATGAGGGCCTAATTAAGACACAGAGATAATTGGGAAAGGGGGGTGGGGGGGCTCAGTGAAACTAAATATGCGCACATACCCCAACAACAGTTTCCAGTCGGGAGGCAGACAGAAAAGGAGAAAGGAAAAGCAAAAAGGACAGCAGGCCAGAAACATGTATACAGGACCACAAAGACAAATGCAAAAGGAATATATGCCAAATTTAGCAAGGGAGAGGCAGGCTGTGAGCTCATTGAGAGAGAGAGAGAGGACACCAGATGAAAAATGAGGCTTCCTAGCAGACAGGCCTCAGACGACACCACATACTCCACACACAGCAGAGCCTTGGGGATACACAGGGAATTTTGGGTAATGCGGTCCGACACGCCACAGCTCAGTAGCCCTCTGACTGGCTGCTCTGATTGGGTCGACCAGCTCACAGGGGGGATGGGTCATGATGGAGGTTCCTGATTGGCTGTGGTGTTTCTGGAGGCAGCCTGTGAGATTGCAGCCTATATAGGTTTGTCCTCAGACTAAGGTCGACAAGCAGCTGACACTAAGCTAAACAGCATTTATTAAGAAATTTGAACAGGGTATTGTCTTTTTTGTCCACACAGACAAACTGTACCTTCTCACAGAAAAATCTTACTATTTCACATTAGATCATCATATCACCTAATGATTTTTTGCAGGAAAATAAAATCAGGTTTAGGCATGTACTCTGCGACAAAAGAACTAAGGTACTAATGTGACTAAATGCATACAATTATCTCTGTGAAAAGTTTTCAAAATTAACATTCATCGAGTCAGATTACATAAAGGCATTAACTACAGTCATTAAACATGTTCAAGCATCCTCTAATCTCTTCAATAAAATGTATATAAGTAACTGTCGCAGTGTGTGTTCATTTGTGTATGTGTGAATGCATTTAAATATGTCCATGTCAAGCTGACCAGCTGAGCATTAGCTGTGACCAAGGACACATCCATGCCCATAAATATGTATATACAGTACTTTTACCTAGGTCACCTTTCCTGTAGATGTCATTCTCCATGAAACTATCTTATGAGCACGCATACATTCATAACCTACAGCTGATTGCAGATTTCTGCAAAAGCCTCAGAAATGCTTACCAGCACAACCATCAAGCACACAGAGTGATATTAGTTTAATGCAAGGCATGATTAATTGAGAACCAGAGAAACTCTGTGGCCCCGTTCTTAGTTACATTTAGAGACACATCTCTTCAGTATGAACTGGCTGTCCTTTGGTTGCAATGTCATGTATCATGCATTAGCTAACACATTAATCACCATAAAGATGACTCAAACATAATTAGATTTTTCCCTAGTGCCTGATTTGGTGTTTCACTTCCTCAGTGTGAATTTGAGGTCATCTCTCTACCGATCCCCCAGCAGGAAGGCATGTTGGGGGATCGGTAGAGAGAGAGAAGTGTTAGGGGCTATCCCTCACCTCTTCTTAAATTGGGAATATGTCTTGCACCTCCATTTCTCTGTACTTCACAGATATGACTGGTGCTTTTATGGATGAGCCAGCTAATGAAGGATCCATCTTCTGTGATTAACATTTTCCCAGGCCCGGGAATCATCTGTGGGTTCAATTATCACTCAGGAGCCCACCTATTGTTCAGGTGGCATGCGCCTGCAAAGTGGAGGTTTATACCTTCAACATTGTGCATTAGCGCACATCAATTATGCAGGTGGCAGCAATTACATATTTATGTATTCTGATAATTACATTTTTAATACAGCAGATGTCAGCCTTTATAGCAGTTAATGAAAATGAATGCCATTTTACAGTGAGAAGTTCATTGGAGTACTGAAAATACATAGCCAAAAGTCAGTTTTGCATAGATGAGTTTGGCTATGTCGTGAACGAAAATGATGTCTCCTTTATTGATTAGGAGACCTCAAATAACATATAGTTGTAATTTTATTGTAGGGTGATGAACTTGCAAAATCATGCCCTAAGTGCTAAGTACAAAATGACTGCTATTCATACATCCCCCACATGTGCATTTGGTTTTCATTAATTGGGAAGGGGTGCAAATACCTACGCAAGACGGTAAGTATTCTATAATGCAGTACATCATTATTTCACACTCAACTTTATGAGGTTACATGCCAATCAGATACTCGTTCTCAACCAATTTTGCAGCATTCTTGCATAACCAGAGTTGTATGCTAAAAGGAACAAACTGGGGTAAAAGTTTTCAGGGAAGGACTCAACACGAGCGGCAACACTCCTAAAGAATAAAAGGACGCTGTACCTAAATTCATGATGGCATTTTGTCCAGCTACTGACATCTGAAAAGTGAGTCACCAGCTATGAGTGGCATCCCCACAAAAGAAGCCCAGGAGAGAATTGACAGCAACTCAACAGCAATTTGTTCTGATTTTGGGGGAAATTGTTGTGCTTACTGTCCAGTCATTTGTACCATTGCAAGACTCAAGAGAATGTCTCCACACACTAATGCGGTGGTCACATTTCCAGAAATCCCACCATGAGGAGTAAAAATAAAATCAGTGCAACGTCATCACAGGCCGTAGCCTCTGCACACTGGAGTCCTCCGATTCCTGCTTGAACCTTCCTGTCATGCCCCCATCATCACTGCAAACGCACTCGTATACCAAGCACTTCCTGTATCCCAAGGTGTGTGAATTATTTGGTGGTCATTAGGAGGACTGCTGTGTTCTTGGAATAAGGATTGTTGTCATCAGCGAAGATATTTCTGAGATCCACTCTAAATGCAGATTTCATGAAACGTTTGACAAGTGCAAGGAGAGCAGCCAGTGGGAAATAACCTCAACTATAATCAAATAAAAACACAAGAGGCCTTCAATTTCATTTAGCTCTTTGACAGGTGAGCTGGCCACTGCTATGAGGACTCCATATCAATCCGAGGTCTACTTTTGGAAGGGAAGACACAAAATCCGCGTGTCTACTGTGATTTGATTAATGATTTTCACAAGGTTTTTATAATGTATTTCTTAAATTACAAAATGCCAGTATTAAAATGATTTAAAAAAGGACTACAGTAAAACAGTTCCATTAAACCAAACAGATTGAGTTTCCATAAAAAACTGTCAATTGTTTTTCAAACTATTGGCATATTTCACTGGATTGCACCATGTTGTTTGTCTTGATTTTTCATGCTTTTCTTATTACAGCTTGTTGTTTTCATAAAGTACAAAGTCATTTCTTGACACATGATTATATATTCTGAATACAGCCTTATCTGTGAAGCTTATTGGCTATGAAGTGCAAGATTGGACATGACTCCCCTGGGTGTAGACCAACAATTCTGTCTGGGCTTAGTTAAGTTTATGGAGCTTGTGCATCAAATCCGCTTGGCAGAGGAGGGCCCCTCACAGACAGAGAAAACTGAGAAAATTAGTGTGATGTTAATGAGACAAGTGGGGACCGTCGTAGCATCCACAGATTCTTGGCTTCTTTTCACTCTCCAATGCTGTGTTGGTGACTTGTTTGGATGGCTGGCAAAGTTAAGGGCATATGTAAATGATAACTGATCGATTCCTTGCAGCACTTGCAGAGAAACTGGGCCTTGGCTTGTGCTGCAATGCATTCCTGTCTATCAACCACGGACTTCTGCCCTAAATTGAAAATCCAATACTCGTTTATGGAGCTCCAGATATTGCGATTAATTAAATTTTCGTCATGCCGTCAGTCTTTCACCTCCTTTCCCCACTGGTGATTCATGTGGTGGAAAAGCAAGAGTCCATCTTCCTTACTGTCTCTCATTCGCTTCTCCTCCCCCAGCTTTCTTGCTTGAGGATAGATTCCAGAATGAAAGAGATGTCAAAAAGAAAAGAAAAAAAAAAAGTCAGAAAAATGACAGGCCGGTGTCAAAACAATTCACCCGCGGTAATATTTGTGCAAAGGAGCTTTAACATGGTGACAGAAATGCACATACAATATTCATGAGATAGATCTTGGGAGCTTCTCAGATGGGTTTCATGTGCGAGCTGGTGATTGACTGGCTTATAATTGTCTTGGTCATCAAATGAGCAACACTGACAAGGACAAAAAGGACATTCAACAAAGGCGTGAAATGCGAGAGAATGCCAAGACTCACATTGAGCTAACAAGCCGTGCCAGTAAACAATGTTGTCCCAGTATCTACATTATTTGACGAGGAAATTAATACTCTGGAATGAAGGATGTTGAATAAATTATGTAAACAAGTGTCTAATCAAAAATGAAAAGAATTTTGAATCAGAAAAGAAATCAAACCTGCAAATGATTGTGGCTGATAATCCACAGCTTTCAAGTGCAGTTTATTCATCAGCTCTCACTCCCTTGTGTCCCTCCAGCCTCCATGATGAGGCTTCGCTGCAACCTGTTGCCTTGGAGACAGCAGAACTCCGAAACTGTAGTGTTAAGCCAGTAATAAGCAGATGGACAATGTTTCGTTTGCTTTCTGTTAATTGAAAACTGTGCAAAATTTGTGTTTCCTGAATCACTGATGCTTGATTGTTTTTCACATGAATGCTTTGACAGGTAGGAAGCTTATTCCATCATAGAAACATTAACTTGACACTGGCCATTGCTTTACTTCTCACTGTCTACATCGGTATGACAGCCCAATTATTTTTTTAAGCAGTGCCTTGGACATTATTTCAACAACAGCTAACTGCAACTCTGTCAACCTGGGCCAAATCCACTTAAGAAAGATAGAGGAAGTCATTACCGTGCTACTGTACTGCTAGTAATTAAGTAAAGCAAATTGCAATTGGTTATTATCTTCTAATTAAGTCTAAGTCAGTATTCACCCCGCCCCCACTCCTCTTGCATCAGCATCACAATCACCACAAGCACCATCCATTTCTTCTGTCTCTTTACTGTAACTGGCCCCTTTTGCGCCCTCAATCCTTAAGATGCTGTGCTTCTTTCACAATACATCTCCTCTTTCTTTTCCACTTTTCACATTTTAACTATTTCCTCCACTTCTCCAGAGGCTCTTGGCATACAGTCCTCCCAGGGAGGGATATGTTGGTTCTCTCCGGTAGGGAAACAACAGGAAATTGATAGATGAGTGTGCCGGAGCCTGCCATTTCCCAAATCACGTCCTGAGGATCTTAAAAGCAGGGGGGATGAAAACAGGATTGGGCTCTGCTGGTATCAATTTGCCCGCTGCCTGCCCCTGACGGATGGTCCAAACCACTCGCCATAATTACCTGCTTGTTAACAGGAGAGAGAACACAGCGGACCATGGAAGGAAGTCGCTCCACTCAAACATGCTTTTCTGTTATGCCCTCTCCTTTCTATGGATACAGTTGTAAGTAGCCCTAGAATGTTTCCCTCATTGTGTCTTGTTCAGCAAGATAGGCATAAGTCATCAAACTTTTGCTTAGGGACAACCTTGCAACGGTCAATGTAATGGAGTGCCAGCCGGCAGCTCTGGACCTACAGATTGATGTTGGTGTGTTGATTAATGCCAGGGCACACCCGCCCAGGTTAGTGAAGACCTGACAGCTTTATTGATAAATTAAACCAATGGCCACATGAAAAGCATAAATCTATCAACTCCTCTCCTCCCTTTTTTCATCCTTGAGCATTCCTCAGAGCTAATCTGAACTTGTGGTTTGATGTACTGGCAGCTTTGAAGCTACTCAGTCTGTGTTTATTTTACTGGTGTCTACAAATACCGGTTTGGGATTAGAATTCTGCGCCAATTCAAGGTCGTAAAAAAAACAAGCCTTTCAGAGTTCATCCAGTCACTGGACTGGAACTTCTTGTTAAATTCAAAGCCAATGTTTAGTTTCCTTTGATGTCTTGGTTCACCAGAATCAAATGTAACCCAGTGGATCTAAGTGAAATTAATGCAAAAGAACGTTCTTAAAGTCAAAGTTTTGACTGTAAAATATGGTCAGGTCTGCCAGAGCAAATTAGTGGTGGAACTGCCTATGTAGGTCACAGACAACCTTTTAACATCCACCATGGTTATTTGATCAGAGTTAACAAAGCTGATCAAATAACGAGCCAACTCAAGCAGGAGGGAAACAAATCTTAAACCAAGGGCCTAGACCCAATCCATCAGGGATCCGAACAGGACGAGAGGAGGAGCGTCAAAGAAAATTAAATCAAAGAGAACACAAGGACTCCGATAGAGAGATAATGTCCACACCCCCGCCCCACATACACATCCCTCTTCACATTCCCCTCCATCGTCTCCCCTACCAGACAGATGGATGCACTTTTGAAGAGGAGTCTGAGGAAACTTTTAATGAACAAGAAGCTGGCTGAGGGGCTTTTTGAATTATCTCATGGTCGATAAGCACCCCACAGCACAAATGGCACTGCGAAGGGCTTTGGTCAGATAAACAGCATCTTTTCAGAAGGAGAATAGAGAAGGGAGCTGACACTCGAGGAGAGATTAGCGGGGTCTCTTTTCAGGGGTTGTCAGGCCCATTGGACAGTAGTCCAAAGTGTGAAAGAGAGCTCTAAGAAGAGTAGGAGGAGCCAGAATGAAAATGTCCTTTGTCTTGAAAGTGTGTTACATGCCATGTTTACTGGTTAATTAAAAAGTGATATGCTCAATTAATTGGAACAACACACTTACTTGAAACTGAGTTCGAGGTACATTTTTGTGTCAGTCTAATTTTCTGTCCCTAACATAAAGTAATAGGTGATGTATTGATTCTTTGTAAGTATTATCCATATTGGACAACTCCTCCTGGACATCCTGTCACAGACTGCAATTAGTTTGCCTTTTTGTTAACCCCAACCAAGATATTTTCTAACCTTAAAGTGTTTACCCTGCCATAACCCTGACCTTTCCGTATTCTTATGCCATAGATGCCATGCGAAGATGTTGCAGAAAAGGAACATTTTTTAAATGTCAGCATTGGACATAATATAAATATTGACCCTTTCATGTTTTTGTCTGCCAATAGGGTTAGATTCTCTGTGATAGACCATATATAACCTGTTTAACATGGAGTAATGCAGTAAGCATGTAAATTATTAAACAAAGTTGCAGTTAATTGTTTGTTAAGTAAGCTCTTCAAATGTAAAAAAGGACGCGCACAGGTATAGTCTAATGGTAATTGAAACGGTAAGTGTAATTTTTTTTTTTTTTTTTTTTTAAACCTGTCCTGCCCAGCAGCCTGGTATAGAGTATAATGACCTGGATACCATATTGTGCCAGACAGATTTTACTTTAACAAGAGAGTATTAAAATACTCCTTTGTCTGTTTTATTATTTATTTAATTATGTATTGATTTGTCACCGGGCCGGACAGGGGGGCAGACACGGGGATTCACCTCTGCCGAAGAAGGCCCAGGCGAGGAGAGGAGACAACGGGCCCCCAGGCCCAGGGACACACCACCCGCCCAGAAATGAGCAAAGGCCACAAGCCCGAGTCCCCAGAACCCTAGGTCAAGGGCGGGCCCCCACGCCAGGGGAGCCCCGACCCCCCCCAGCCCACCCCAGATCAGGCAAGGCCGTCACCAACCCCACAGCACCCCCGACGCCCAGGGCTCCAGGGGTAGGACACAAGGCCAATGAGAATCTCCCCCACTCCTTCAAACCCTCTGCCTGCCTCTGTAAATGTATTGTTTTGTGTTGTATGCATGTCATGGATTGTATTGTAAGTGTTGTATGGTGGAATAAAGATAAGGTGTGTGGTAACTAAGGTGCAACTAAAATTGGAGGGTAGTTGTGACACAGGCACCCCACAACTGTCAGGTAGTGGAGCCTCCCATCGTGCCCCTCCCACCCCCCAAGCCCTCTGTGTCTAATGTGTAATTAAAATTGAGGGGCAGGCAGTGAGGGAGGAAGAAGTGCGAGGCCGCAATAAAGCAGCCCCACCCCCCAAATGCCCTGCAGGCTGCCCGCCCCCCAGGGTCCTAAGGGTGTATGTTGTGAGACATGACCAAAGGGGGAAAGGTGAAGGCGGTCATAGGGAGGCTAGAAGACCAGATTCCTGACTGGCCCCATCATTTATTCAGTCCCGTCCCCCACCCCCCTAAGCAGGAGGACGCCAGGTCCCTCCAGCCCAGGGCTTATAGCAAGAGCCCCTCTAGCACCGGCAGCACCCCAGAGTCAGCCACCCCGCCCATCCCCAGGACGGGCCCAGGACGGGCCCAGGGGGGCCCAGCCCCCCCAGCGCGCAGACCCACCCCAGACCCAGAGGCTCCAAAGCCCCGTGCCCCAGACCCCCACACACTCCCGAAGCAGGTCAGTGCAGCCCTAACCCAAAGTCCAACAATCCCCCGTCCTCGCCAGGGCCCCTCCGGCAGCCCCACTGCCACCCCCCCACCTCACTGCTCCCCCACAATCAGGAGCACTCCGAGCACCACCAGGCCATCGGAGCTGGCACAACCACCAAGAATCCAGTCCGGGCACTAAAATCCAGAGGAGACACCCCCCAACCAGCTCAAAAAGGACCAACCCGCACCCCCAACCCACCCCGTCAACCCCTTCTTCCCGGTCCCCCACCCCTCCAACAACCAGTCGCCAGACCCCTCAGAGAACTGAAATGCAATTATCAGGATGCACAGCATGCACACAGGACAGAGCCGCACACCAGCCCAGTCCAGGCCCGCACCCGATGCCCCCAACCCCCGACAAGCACGCAAGCCAATAATGACCTACAGATGAGCCAATCAACACTACCCCACTACCAATCTAACTAGCGGCACACAACAGCCAAGTAATGCGCTGCACAGGAGAGATGCCAGCCGGCGCAAACCGCCCCCATCCCCCCCCGCAGCCAGAGAGACCACAGACCCCACCCACGGCCACACCGTGACCCACACTGCACGTTCACCACCGGACCGAAACCCACCACAAGCACCCCCCCCCCCACCATCCTCCACCGCCATGTCCGCCGCCCCCCCTCCCCCCAACCCGGACCCACACACAGGACACACAGAGAGGCAGCCAAGCACCGAGCGCCACCACATCCGCACAGCGCGCGAGTCAAAATCACCACCCGCGCACCGATACCAACAACCGCGCGACACCCAAGCAGAGTGGCTACCCACCCCGCAGCAGCGGCACGCCGAATACAGGGCAAACACCGGTCCCCCCGTCAAGCCCGCGCCCTAGGCATCCCAAGCGCCGCACCACCGCCCCCCCCCCGACAACACCATGCCATCAACCAACATTTAAAAAATAAATAAAAATATTAGAAAAAGTCCCCCACGCCCGCACCGCAATGCATCTAAGAATCAACCCACCCCCAGACACACCTACCAGTCGTACGGGACCCTGACCAGCAAGGCAGTACACACCCACCCCCATTAACTGATAAAGTTGATCAAGGGGGACCAGAGAGATTGGAATTGTGTCAATTTGTTTTGTGTTTTTTACAGCAGACATTTTCTCCATGCTAATGTGATCTATAAGGTGATTCCGATATTGGGTGATACTTATATTCTTTTTGGCCTTCCAGTTCATGAGGATAGTTTTCTTGCCGATGCATAAGGCAGTGAGAAGCATGTATGATGTGATTTTTTTGGATCAAAGATCATGGCCTTTGACTTTTTGGTAGTACTGTCACAATCTCTATTTGATATTCTCAGATAAATGAAAGGCTCCAATAGGAAGTGTGGCAATTGCACCAAGGTTAGACAAAAAAGGTAGGGGTGATTGATTAGTCGGTGCCCAGCCACGCAAAACAAAGAAAGAAGCATGATGGATTCTCCGGTATCACAACCTGGCGGGAATGAACACATTTATGCTTACACACAGGTTTATGCAAGCCAGCTTGGCAGAGAGAGAGAGAGAGAGAGAGAGAGAGAGAGAGAGAGACTATAAATAAATAATGGTTGGTTTTCAACTTACCTGTATGTGTACCTGTTCTAATATTATATCAGTGCACAAAATAACCGCAGGAGGCTTATTTCAGTGCCCACATGCACATACACCTGCACTCCTTCATCCTGCCAATTTTGAGAATTTTAATATCACACTAGACAGAAGACTTGTAAAGCCGCTTATTATCCTGTGATGGTTATTATTTGGCTTTGTGGAGGGAGATGAAAAAAGCATTACTGTCGAAAAGATAACCCGTCACTGTAAGTCATCAAGAAAATTTGTAATACATCCAATGATTTTCTCATAATCTTAAATATGTTTATCGGAGGCCATTCATCAACGTTAATGATTATTAAAAAATGCAATAAAAAATAAATACGGCGGCAGTGTTTGAGTTAATTATGGAAAATGTTTGAAGGCGAGGGAGTTCTCATTTTTCACATTGTATCGGTGTGAGGGAGTCAATCAAAATTTTCTGCAGCCAGTGCCTTTAGATAAGATCATCATTTAGCGCATTGCAGATGAGAAGTCAAGTCATTAGAGCCATGGTACACATCATTGATCCCAGCAGTATTAATGAGATCAACCTGTTTGGCTAATGGACAGCCTCCCACTGGAAGGTGGAATGGTTGAGTTTGCAAGACCAGTATAATTGTCTTAGTGTGTCTGTGTGTGTTGTTTGGGTATGAATGTGTGCGTGGAACCCAGGGTGAGTGAGTGGTGAGCCTGTGGAGACCAGCCTCCAGCATTCTTACAGGGCTTTAAAATCTTTACTGAGCTGTGAAGGTGAATGTTTTAATGACCTCTCATAAGCAGGGAGGTATAGTATGTGGTTAATGTGGTAAATGGGATGCACCCTTAATTGAGCTGAGCTCTGCACATTAAGTCAGGTGAGATGATATGCAACGATAATTTTGAAGGAAGAAGCATTTTCATCTCAGGAGGCTGAATATAGCAATGTGCATAGCTAAATGTATCATTATAAGGTTCCTGAATGATGTATCATTTTAGGGCAGACATATGAATGTTTTCTGAATTCAAAATGATTTAAATGACTTTGAGAAAATTACACCCTCCGTGATTTCTTCTTGTTTTCATTTCCCCAAGGAAACTACTTCACACTCTTCCTCAGCAAGCAGTAAACATAAACTGTCAGCGCAGATTTGCAATTTTACCAAACAAACTTCTATCTCCACGTAAAGCCCGTTAGGCCCAATAAATGCCAACAAACTGACACCCGCAGATGAATCTGTTAGAAAAATCCCTTAGCCTGGAGAATAGGCGAGCGTAGAGGGTCTTGGCATTCCTAAAGAGCTATCCGTCATTATGATCAGAGCACACGCCAGAAACAGATGATATACAAACATAATATAATTTGCTAGAGCTTATCATGCATGAAATATAATTTTTCAGGATGGCGGGAGGAGAGAAAAGAGCAAAGAATTCATTTCTTTGGCTCATATCCAATTTTTTTCCTGTGATTAGTTTTGTTGCTACATTCCTTTAATAGACAAGAGAGTAATGGCATGTGGTGGTTTAAGCAAAAAGACAGATATGTTCACTGAATAAATAAATGCATGGACCATGTTGAATGTTTTACCAGAACACACAGTCATATAGAAATCAAAAGGGGGCCTGCATGAATTAACACATGGAGATTATCTTGGACACTCTGGATGATCTCCAATGAAGAATTATTTCAAAATATGACAGACATGAACACATTTTGTGTCTATACATTTTCAAATATTTCTCTAAATTTGAAAAATGTGCATGCATATTGGACAGAAAAGCAAGGAGACATTTATTGTTCTCCTAAACTAAAAGTGCAGACTTTATACAATTCAGGTCAGCTAAGCACAGCCAAATATTGTGAAAGACATCCAAGAGTCCTTCAGATCTGTGTTAGTGCTGCCTCTGTGGATTTAGTGGGTCAAGGGGAGCTGGGCACAGCAGGATGGTATGAGCACTGTGGGAAAAGTGCAACGTACCAGACAAGGTCTGAGGAAGGGCAGCTTTTGATTAAGACCTTTCTACTACAGTGCTCATTTGGAATTTCTACCTGCACTGCTGCTTAAATACAGCAAAGTCAGAATCAGAATCACTTTATTGATCCCCAAGGGGAACTTCTTTTGTCACAGTTGCACACTTATCAAGGCATAAGGAATAGAAATAATAATAGAAAGTAGGTAGATAAAGAAATACTTAAGTATAAGAGTATAAATATAAAATATAAGAAGAATATAGTGTGGTATGTACAATATTTGCATTATTAAAGAATTGTTATGGTGAAGAATTGTTATGGTAGAACAGTACTAGTGAATAAATAGCAGCAGAATAGTAGCAGAGAATAAAGGTCCTTTTATTTTATTGACAACCTGTTTAGCTCTGGGTCAAGAGCAGGGTGCAGTGGCAGATGAATTGTAACACACTCTTTTTGCACTTTCTTTTAAAAACCAAGCAAAGCAAGATTTAACGCATATTTCACCCAGACGACAAGTTGTGTGTGTGTATGTGTTTGTGTGGCATCATTTATTGGGAAATTGGTGTCATTGCACTGTATGTCATCAAAGGAAATAATAGGAACCACGTCATATACAAGAAATTATAAAACAATGTTGAAGTTTTAGGTGTCCTGATAAGATCTCTTCCCTTTCAGAATACTTGCATCATGTTATTAAACTTTCTCAAAGGGAGTAAAGTTGCAACCATAAAATATTCAACCACACAAAGAGAAAAAGTCCATGCCCTTTACATGTTGAATACTTAATTTGTTACAAAGAAAAAAGGTAGCACAGCACGCTATTTTAGACATGCAATCCTCATCATCAAAGTCTGTTCCATGTTGAAAGCCCTATAAAATCAAACAATTTATCATCTTCGTTGTTTACTCAAATATTCTTTCACAAAACCTCAATTTAACTGCTGTCAATAGTCTCACATAAACAGCATTTATTTTAAAATATTTTCTACCTCGGTTTGGTATTAGCATGCACCTATAGTTGCTATAAAGCACATCCAGGTCAGTCTCCTTATTGAGTCACTGGGTCTGCGGCTGTGGGACTGTGGGGGGGTGACTCTGGCACTGATGTGCTAACAGATGATACCTGAACTCCACTGGTGAGGAATCCAGGCACTGATGTCCAGTCAGGGCTCAGCAACGCAGTCTGATGGACCACCCCAGGGGGACACAAGTAGCTACCCAACCATGGCAGACAGGAGTGAGATAGGGAGAAGAGGAAGCTTAGCTCAGAGGGAGAGAAGGGAGGACTGGAGGGCAGAGCAACCAGAAGAGACAGGTACTGTAGTTGTGACTGGGCTTATTTGCAAGACAGGGTATGGTCAGTTACATCCCTGCACTAGGTTTTGTCTTGGCTCCTCCAAATAGGTGGAAGGTAAAAGATAAGGGCGGTACTGCTTGGATAACATGGTTGTTACTGAATCACAAAGAGACTAAATAGATTAATGAAAAAATGGGGCTAAGATGTGTTACCACATAAACTGCAATGTCCTGGGTTTTGAATCCAGCCTTTGTTGCATGTCATCCGTCTTTCTTTCTTCCCACATGTACTGTCAGACACTCGACTGTATACTGTAAATTAAAGGGAAAATATGCCGCCAAAATAATCTTGAAATGTACTACTACTATTCATCAAGAAACAAACGAACAAAGTCAAGGGATTCACTGATTCTAAGCTGCTGGATCAGGATCGGCCTCAATACCAAGCTTATTACCGGGATCCGGTATCACCCAGACCTAAACAATCCGCGACACATTTACAGTTAAATTTATCAATGCGATGATCAAATTCATTGAATTATATGCCTTCCTGACTGCTTAAGAGTAGCTTAAGAGCCAATTCTAACTTTGAATTTCAAGACCCAGAAAACATGTAATGTGACATCAGTAAACTGCTCACAGCATGTTCATGTCACTCGGCCTTTGATTTTTTTATACCAATTGACACCAAAGGGATTACAGGTAAAAAAATTTAATGACGATGACTCTCAATGTGAGCAGGATTATATTCAGCACAAGACAATATTTAGCACCCTATTGGCTATGCTCCTCTCATTTGCATCACACACAGAAGCTCTATGTCCAGGACAGACTATTGGCAATGAGTAAATCGCATCTTAGAACATGGTGTGTTTGAACTCGTGCCTGATCAGGCAACTGTGGAGATGACGGCCGCACTGTGGTGTGGCCTGCAGCTAAGAGTGCCAGCCCTTTGCCAATAAGGTCTGAAACAGAGACATGGCAGTAAGCGTTAAGGGGCTTTCGAGAGAAAATCTTGTTCAGAAAATCCTGCTAACGAAAAGCGTTCTCATCTGTTATTGTGACCAAGGACAGTATATATGGCAAAGGCACAGATTACTCTTGATTAAGCAGCAGTGTAAGTATGGATTATGTTGGATAGTGTCCATTAATCTTCCCCCCCCCCAACTGATGAAGCCAGACAAAACGGTCAGGAGAACAGTAAAAACAACAGAACTTTGGTCTTGTCTTTAGAAAATTACTGTGCGAGTGTATAATATAGTCAATAATATCACTTAATTAGATCACATAACTCATAATAAACATAAAAAGGGGGTAAAAAATAATTTTTAGTACATTTTTCATTAATATTTCTTCCAAGGTGGCAAAAATGGCCTTGGCAAGCATGAAAGCCTTACAGTGTATTAACTGTGCCACCTCGCAAGACATTTCTACACACAGTCCTGATTTTCAATGTAGAAAAAACACTATAAACTTCTCTGGATATTTTCCAGTTTTTTCTTGGAAATCACTCAAACTGGGCATCAGCACACATTTGCACAGGTAGAAAAATCAAAAGGCAAATATGGATTAAAATAAGAATGTGTCTACAAAGCGAGAAGGCTGAGTGTTAAGAGTTCTAGCTTCAAGGTACAGCTTTCTTCATGAGTTTGGAAGCTGCAAAAGCTGTGCTCCAATTCCCCAAACTTGCCGGTCCACCTGATAAACTTTGCTTTTGAATAATACTAACAAAGTGTGGAGGCACACAAGCCCTTTGTATTTCATCAGAACCAAATTATGTCTCAGGGGAAAACGCCACAAAAGGGCTACGGTAAGAAATTCCAATGCCCTAGTTATATTTTCTTTACTTTTGACTGTGAATAAACAAAGAGATGCCTGGTACCATACTGTAAGCATACATCTCTCCTTGAAAGGTGCATGTCTACCACTGTAAACTAAAAGTGTATCACCTATAACATGCACAACAATCTTTTACGCCAGGGCTTGAAAATAAAGGTGGCCCGATGGCCCGGGGCCAGTAAAAAGTAACATCGGGACTGTTGATCTAGCAACTCACTGGCCCAATCGGGCAAGTGCAAAAACATTAGTATTAAAAAAACTTTGCATTAGAAACTCATCATCCTGCAGTTGTTTTGCAGCTCTTAGCGTGCCAATTAAGAGTTGTAGTGACGTGACGAGTGGTTGTCAAATTATTTGTAGTTATTTGTCTAATCTCAATCAAGTGGCAACCTCTGGGTCTGAAAGTGAAACCACGCAGACGGAACTTAAACCTGCATTCTCTCTTACTGACAGCAGGGCCACAAAAAGAAGTCCAGTTCCATTAGAAAAAATGGTAAAATGACCCTACTTCTCAGCTAATTTATTACCTCAGTAAACACTTTCCTAATGAGTTTATGGCCTCAGTCGCTAGTTTCAAGTCTTCTTCAACATAACATGATGTTCATTTTGTAAATCATGGTCCCATTTAGGGGGAAAGCAGCTTATGCTTTAGGGCGGAACTACCTTGTGATTGACATGTTGTTACCATGGTGATCTGTCAATCAGGATAGACGTGACTTGTATATTTTATTAAATGGCTATCAGCAGGAGAGATTGCATTTAACTGCACATTTTACTTTAGTTTTTTTTATATTCAGGATGTATTAAATAAACGATTAAACATGTTAACTGTATAACAGAACTTACAAGTCTTTGGTTTGGTTGTAACACTGAAATAACTTTTGGAGAGAGGGACAGTAAAAATTGTCTTGGGGCCAGTAAGTATCAAACACACTGGCCCGGTGGGGCCAGCTGCAAAAAAGATTAACGTTGAGCCCTGTTTTACGTCCATATAAGCTGCACGCTTATGACATACAATACAGATGCTTAACTATTACTGTGTCCAACTCTCAAGGGCATATGCCAAGCATTAATTTTATTGCAGAGAATTTTATTGAGAGAATTAGAAGGACGGATAGAAGGACAGAGCGACACAGAGAGGAACAAGCTGACATTTTGATTAAGGTGCCAACAAATTTTATGTGAAGTTTCAAAATGTCTCCTCCGTATTTCCCACTGGACATTGGAGGTTAGACAGGACAGGTATTATGTCCCAACTTCAGCTGTCAGGCATCCTAGATTGCACATCAGATGCAGCCACAGTTCACAGCAATGCAAGTGTTATAAATTATGTAGCAGCCAACAGATGAGGACTGCATCTCCAGGGCAGACTTGCAATGTACCTAATGGTAGGATTCAATGTAAAGTTTAAGCTGATGTAAAGGTCAATGGCATCCAAAGCATGGGTTTGGAATACTATTGACCTTGTGTAAATATCAGCTTGAACAAATTCTTCACAAATGTGGATATGAGTGTGCTGCTAGTCTACTAAAGCAAAGTGATTTTGCTGAAGCCACGTTACCTGTGTTCTGTGTTACCCAGACCTCTAAACTTCTGCATATAATTCCATTTGAACATGATTCAGAGTTAACTGAATGTGTTTATAACCATTTTCTCTGGACAAACAATTTACACCCTATTACACTCCTGATTAAGCCACTGAGTATAGTCGAAGAGATGGAAAATGGAAACTGGGCACTTGCAAACACTACTCAGAACTCTCCATGCCTCAAACAGCCAATTATCTTTTGTCGTATTTACTGACTAACACATTGCTGATTATTCTGATTTAATGTGAATCACTTTCACCTACATTTCTGTTTCCTTCTTCTATTTCACACGCCTGTTTCCATTCTTTACCAGATGCCAAATTTAATTCTGAATCATTTTCTTCACATGTGACATAAAACGACTTTGAGTGGGTAATCATGTTTTGTTAGATGTGAGGAGAGACAGTCAAAGTCATAAACCATAAATTGTCAGTTGAGGGTGGATATGTTAACAGTCAGATTTATGCACACAGGGACAAACCCAGCTGTTTATCTGCAATGAGATTTGCCACATCTTGGATTGAAATGAGTTTTTGTGTGTGTAAATGTGTATCTGGGTGTGCTTTCAGATTATTTATGTATGGGTGCCGTTCTTCATGTGTAAGAGTTGTGTTTATTCAGTTTGCCTGCCAGCCAGGAAATTAAACTGTGCACTGGTTGCTGTGGCAAAGGGGAACTTCCTGTTTACCCATAATCCTCTGCCAAAGACTTAACCTGATGTGCTGGGTGTCTTTCTTATAATTCGATAACCGTGGGCTGCCTGCTTCCCTTAAGATGTGCCCTCTAGTATGAGCCTGAGAGGATGAGAAAGCACATCTCTTCACTGCTCAGTCTAAATCTGACAGTCTCTCTTTGCTTTACAGGGTGAGGAGGGGAATTTTTTCCCCACTCTTCCCAGAGGGAGATGGGTGAGTGCCATGCTCACAGCATATAAGAAGATCACACGGCAATGCTGAGGAGTTGGCCATTTCATGGCAACTCTCTGCCGTGACAGATGGGCAGTGTGCTTTTGCCATAGCCTAGAGTTTAAAAACCCAAGCTGCTTACTGAGTAAGTGAGAGGAATGGGGAGATAGATGGTGGGTGGAGCTACTGCAGGATGGAAAAATAAGAAGCAGAGAGATGAAGAGATACATAAAGAAGGGACGAGACGAGTGAAGACATAAATACTGTAGTTTGACAAATGGGAGAAAAGGAGTGTTGATAAGTATCGCTTTGAAAATACTTATAGTAAGAAAGATGAAGCGAATGCAGCATGCCGTGACGAGAAGAGTTTCAAAAAAAGACAAAAGGCAACAAAAGAATGAAAGAGACAGATTGGAGATTGCTGAAGCATATGAGAGAAAAGACAGTGAGTGAGAGAGAGAAAAGACCCAATAATATAGACAGCCTGGTGGGAGACCGTCTACGTACCGTGTGAGCACTAAATTAGTTTCCCACAGGGAGCTCATCTGCTGCTGAGGAGAACCACAGGAAACCTTTTGGCCATGATCCAAATGGAGACAATGATTTGACATATTTTCTTTTTAACCCTAGGCTGCTAATGGATTAAAATTACAAAAATATTTGCTATTTTGCAATATTAATTATTGCTAACATATTGCATTTGAGTCCTGTTTAATTTAATTTTAATTTACTAAAATATATATAATAAGTATACAATAAATATCTAATGCTACATTTTTGAATGTTAATAAGAAAAAGAGGACAGGCTATTCTAAAATCTACTACTGCAACGACTTACAGACTAAATATCCCAAATGAAAATGTTCAGTGTTGGAAGACATGCAGATCCTTTACTTAAAGAGGTGGTATTATGCTCATTTTCAGGAGTTGCACATGCGCAGTTCCTAGTTAAGGACTACTAGCCAATCAGAAGCAGACAAGGGCGGGCCAGCAAGAAGCCAGTAAACAGCTTCTATTCAGTTGTACACTGTTAAAAAAAAAAAAGTGACGGAAATAAGCGCACCAGAAAAATAAATATTCAGGCAGCTGGGGCACCAGAAAAATACTGTAAAATAACAGTAAATAAATACGTAAAAATACGGTAATATTCCATAATGACAAGTCTGTAACTTTAATTTTACATAAAATCTTGTGCAATTTTTGGGGCTTTTATTGTTTAATTAAGGACATATACACCTGTAAAAACAATTAAATTAACACTGCTATAATACAAATAATTACACAATGTAACTCTAATCAATTTCACATGCTGTTGTGCAAATGGAATAGACAACAGGTGGAAATTATAGGCAATTAGCAAGACACCCCCAATAAAGGAGTGGTTCTGCAGGTGGTGACCACAGACCACTTCTCAGTTCCTATGCTTCCTGGCTGATGTTTTGGTCACTTTGAATGCTGGCGGTGCTTTCACTCTAGTGGTAGCATGAGACGGAGTCTACAACCCACACAAGTGGCTCAGGTAGTGCAGCTCATCCAGGATGGCACATCAATGCGAGCTGTGGCAAGAAGGTTTGCTGTCTGTCAGGTAGTGTCCAGAGCATGGAGGCACTACCAGGAGACAGGCCAGTACATCAGGAGACGTGGAGGAGGCCGTAGGAGGACAACAACCCAGCAGCAGGACCGCTACCTCCGCCTTTGTGCAAGGAGGAGCAGGAGGAGCACTGCCAGAGCCTTGTAAAATGACCTCCAGCTGGCCACAAATATGCATGTGTCTAAGCACATGAGTCTGGAGACGCCGTGGAGAACGTTCTGCTGCCTGCAACATCCTCCAGCATGACCGGTTTGGCGGTGGGTCAGTAATGGGTGGGGTGGCATTTCTTTGGGGGGCCGCACATCCCTCCATGTGCTCGCCAGAGGTAGCCTGACTGCCATTAGGTACCGAGATGAGATCCTCAGACCCCTCGTGAGACCATATGCTGGTGCGGTTGGCCCTGGGTTCCTCCTAATGCAAGACAATGCTAGACCTCATGTGGCTGGAGTGTGTCAGCAGTTCCTGCAAGAGGAAGGCATGGGAGGAGATCCCTCATGAGACCATCCGCCACCTCATCAGGAGCATGCCCAGGCGTTGTAGGTGGTCATACAGGCACGTGGAGGCCACACACACTACTGAGCCTCATTTTGACTTGTTTTAAGGACATTACATCAAAGTTGGATCGGCCTGTAGTGTGGTTTTCCACTTTGATTTGAGTGTGACTCCAAATCCAGACCTCCATGGGTTGATAAATTTGATTTCCATTGATAATTTTTGTGTGATTTTGTTGTCAGCACATTGAACTATGTAAAGAAAGGAGTATTTAATGAGATTATTTCATTCATTCAGATCTAGGATGTGTTATTTTAGTGTTCCCTTTATTTTTTTGAGCAGTGTATATTGTAAAACAGAATGATACAACACCCGCAAATACTAGATTTTCCTTTAATAAAAATGTCAAAACACTGTTCTAAAACTGGTAATCAGCTGTGTGTGTGTGTGTGTGTGTGTGTGTTCATTGGACTTTTGGACCATTCTTCTAGAAGGGCATTTGTGAGCTCAGAGACAGATGTCGGATGAGAAGGCCTGGCTCCCAGTCTCCGCTCTAATTCATCCCAAAGGTGTTCTGTCGGGTTGGGGTCAGGACTGTGCAGACCAGTCAAGTTCTCCACACCAAACTAACTTATCCATATCTTTATGGACCTTGCTTTGTGCACTGGTGCGCAGTCATGTTGGAACAGGAAGGGGCCATTCCCATGTTTCCACAAAGTTGGGAGCATGAAATTGTCCAAAATGTTTTGGTATGCTGAAGCATTAAAAGTTCCTTTCACTGGAACTAAGGGCCAAGCCCACCCCCACACCAAACTTTACACGCTTGGCACAATGCAGTCAGGCCAGTACCATTCTCTTGGCAACTGCCAAACCATCATCAGATTGCCAGACAGAGAAGCGTGATTCGTCACTCCAGAGAACACGTCTCCACTGTACTAGTGTTTAGTGGCGGCGTGCTTTTCACCATGTATCCGACGCTTTGCATTGCACTTGGTGATGTAAGGCTTGGATGCAGCTGCTCGGCCATGGAAACCCATTCCATGAAGCTCTCTACGCACTGTTCTAGAGCTATCTGAAGGCCACACGACGTTTGGAGGTCTGTAGCTCTTGATTCTGCAGAAAGTTGGCAGCTTCTGCAGATGCACCGACCCCGCTCTGTGAGTTTCTGTTGTTCCAAATCGCTTCCACTTAGTTATGATAGCACAAACATCTGACCTTGGAATATTTAGTAGTAAGGAAATTTCACAAATGGACTTATGCACAGGTACCAAGCTTGAATTCACTGAGCTCCTGAGAGCAACCCATTCTTTCACAAATGTTTGTAGAAGCAGTCCACATGTCTAGGTGCTTGATTTATATACCTGTGGCCATAGAAGTGATTGGAACTTCTGAATTCAATGATTCGGAAGGGGTGTCCCAATACTTTTGGCAATAGTGTATACCGTCAGATCACACAGTCCTATTTATCAATGCAGTTATATTGTAAAACGCTGTCAAGCTTTTTGGATGTATGGAACAGCAAGCTAGTGTAGATCATCTGCCTTTTGCTTATTGCTCACTTAATGGAAGAGCTGGTGGTGAAGGGGGAGTGGTTATCTGCTCTGTCATTTTTGCAGCCATGTAGCCACCAGACTTGAATTCTTCCACAATTCTGTGGAGAGGGTTATGGACTAACATTTCCAGAATTTGGTCACCATACCAATTATTAAGGAAACTTACTTAATGTTTTGCAGACCTTGGATAGATATACTGTTGATTTGTTTGCCGTTGTTTATGTTTTCCAATTGAGCTAAGAACCCAAGTGGGTTCTTTAGGTCATCCAGAGGTGTTGTTGTGCAAAGTCAGTTGAATCTGAAAATGTACTTTTGGCTCGCATACCAAAAACTTGCAAACAAATGGATTCATTTGGACTGCCAAGAAAAACTTCACATTCGCACTTGTCTTTCTACTTGCACATATTTGCATCTTTTTTGTATACACGCTTAATTTAGAAATTTTGGACTTCCCCAACTCTCGTGCACACAGTTGTGCACTGCTTGCAAGGCCAGGTGGACCTAATTCAGCAATCAGCTGTAGCACTCCTGGGGCAGAACTAGAGGCAAAAAAAGGAACAAGGATGCACAGCACAGAGAAACACATACAGCCGTAACAACATTTACCAAATACAAAAACTGGCTTTAGAAAGTCATAAAATATCATATTGAAACCAGGGAAGAAGTCTTTGGATTGTGCATTAAGTTCACTGTATGTAAAACCACCATTTCCTCCTGCCCTTTGCCTTTCATGTCTGTACAGTCCTATCAAAGCAAAACGCCAGCATTTTAAGAAATACTTTCCAATTACTTTACATTCAGATTGCACTTTAATCTTGGAGCTGTGTCTAACAGTATCCAAAATATTCTTTATGGTGACCCAATTAGGTTTCTAATGAATAGATCTGAAAATGTCATCAATAAGGTAAATAAAAACTAAACTACTTTTGTTTCAGGAGAACAATTCTTTACACTGAAATGTTTGACTTGTGTGGCTTATTTGTTGTGAGCATGGAACTGAATAAATGTCTATAAATAGTATCAGATGTGGGAATTTGTATTGTGGTGCAATGGATAAGACAAGATGCCTTTGGTGTGAGAGACTGGGGTTCAATCCCCCACACTGTGACCCATCCACGTGCGACCTCAATTGTAAGTCGCTTTAGATAAAAGCGTCAGCTAAATGAATAAATGTAAATGTCTGAGTTTGCTCAAATTAAGTAAATTTAAGGAAGTCTGAAACTGTCATAAATAACCCTAGTACAAGATTACTCAAAATGGGTTTTGGTCTCTATTACAGGATAAATGGATATATGTAAAATAATGTGAATATGTGGTAATTTTTAATTATGAAAAAACAGGATTTAAATATGTTTACTTTAGGTTTTGATAATACACCTATAGCTAAGACTCTTCAATCAGGTATCTGTAAAATGGCATTAAAATTAATTTTCATCACAAACCTGCAATTTACAGGAAGTTTTCTTTTTTTAACCCCATTAAAAGGTGTGAACGCCTGTCATTTAACAATAAATTAAATATTACCTTTCTGTAATTTACCACTTTGGGGCAATTATATACTATGTTAATCTAACTTGTAATCTAAGAATTATAATAAAGTCAAAAGCTGTGAACAGTTTTTTCTTTCTTCAGTTTCTAAATAATAAAGATAATATTTGTGAAAATACGGGGAATTCCTGAATGCATTGTAACAGTTTGTTTACGTCAAAAAACCCAATATTTTCTTTAAAATAATAGAAATGTTATGGTTAATCACAGTTACAGTTTTTCATGTTATTTTACATTAGACATGTAAATTCACAGTTTATTTTTGCAATTTTTTGATATTTTCATGCATTTCAAAAATACAGGAAAAAACTTTGAAATAAAAAGGAATAAAACTTTAAAATTACAGATTTCTTTTTATAGTGTAGGCTACATGTTGCCAACCAGCTTGGCAACATGGACTGGAGCAAGAGTTTCAGAGTGGTTAGTTATTAATCTGTAACAAAAGTATTTTTCATCCCAAGTTTAACTGAGCTCTGTCTCTACATCACAGTAACAACTTTATGTCCATTGACTGCCTGGAGGGTAGCTTGTTGGAAGGGAGAGGAGGTGTGTGCTGCAGCTCAGTGTTTTTCCACCGGTGTTTTTGAGGGCATGTCGGACTAGCTGCTAGGCAAGCGTTATATGAGTCGCATTCGGCTTTCATCCTTGTGTCGTCACAGGGATGAAAGGAAAACGGCTGGACTACAAACGAGCTGTTTTCAGGCAGTTCAGAGCAGTGTTTTCTGTGGGAGATGGGAACTCCCTTTGGCTGGACTTTGGGCTTTTTCACTTTGCAAGCCTATTACATGCACAAAAAAGTTATATATACTCAATAAAGGAGAGTAACACCTCTTTAAGTAAAAGTACCAACACATTAATGTAAAAATAATCCATTAAATGTAAAAGGCCTGAATTCAAATTTCACTAAAAGTATCACCAGGAAAATGTACCTATGGTTCCAAAAAGAATTATGCCTCAAAATGACCCAATTATTATAATGTATTTCATCATTAGGGCTGCAACTAACGACTATTTTGATATATTATCTATCGATTATTGAAACGAATAATCGACTATTCTGATTTATGAATCGCAAAATGACACAATGCCTCTCATTTAGCTATCAGCTTTTAAATTAAAGTTGAAGTTTCTTTAGGCATGTGCTAATTAACAGTAAAGACAATAAAATAAATACTGCTTTTAAAAATTCATCTTTTAATGAACGTTTCGCTGCAGCAACAGAAAGTTCCACTGAAATCAAGTCCTTTCATGACCAAACAGGTCACATACAGTAAGAAATAACTGTATGCAGCGCTGTGCTAGCACTCATTTGAATAGCTTATCTGCCGTTTAGTGACGGAGCAGCTTACACGCAATACTATATATATTCAGTGAGGAAAATAAGTATTTGAACACCTGCTATTTTGCAAGTTCTCCCACTTAGAAATCATGGAGGGGTCTGAAATTGTCATCGTAGGTGCATGTCCACTGTGAGAGACATAATCTAAAAAAAAAATCCAGAAATCACAATGTATGATTTTTAACTGTTTATTTGTATGATACAGCTGCAAATAAGTATTTGAACACCTGTCTATCAGCTAGAATTCTGACTCTCAAAGACCTGTTAGTCTGCCTTCAAAATGTCCACCTGCACTCCATTTATTATCCTAAATTAGATGCACCTGTTTGAGGTCGTTAGCTGCATAAAGACACCTGTCCACCCATACAATCAGTAAGAATCCAACTACTAACATGGCCAAGACATGGCCAAGACCAAAGAGCTGTCACAAGGCTGGAAAGGGCTATGGGGAAATTTCCAAGCAGCTTGGTGAAAAAAGGTCCACTGTTGGAGCAATCATTAGAAAATGGAAGAAGCTAAACATGACTGTCAATCTCCCTCGGATTGTGGCTCCATGCAAGATCTCACCTCGTGGGGTCTCAATGATCCTAAGAAAGGTGAGAAATCAGCCCAGAACTACAGCAAATGGCAAATCAAATACTGCCATCTGCTGGTTCCCTAGTAAATCACATTAAGCCTGTGGCAAAGAACCTTGGTGTTGGTTTGATAGTAATTTAAATTTCGAGCAGCACACCACAAAGCTTGTTCAATCATGTTTTTATCAACTTAGAAATATAGCTAAAATTCGATCTATGTTAACTTTTAAGGACACCGAGACCATTTTACACGCCTTCATCTCATCACGCCTGGATTATTGCAACAGCCTTTTCACCTGTTTAACCCAAAAATCTATTGATCGACTCCAGACTGTCCAGAACTCAGCTGCCAGGCTTTTAACCAGAACAAAGAAATATGACCACATTACTCCTATTTTAGCTTCATTACACTGGCTCCCAGTATGTTTTAGAATTGACTTTAAAATTCTATTGATCACTTTTAAAGCTCTTCATGGCCTCTCGCCTTGTTATATTTCTGACCTTTTAGTCCCATACGCACCAGCACGTACCTTGAGATCCTCGGGCAGAGGTCTGTTGTCTGTTCTGAGTCTCGACTGAAAACTAAAGGGGACAGAGCGTTTGCTGTCAGGGCCCGAGGCTCTGGAACAGCCTGCATGAGGAAATCAGGTCGGCTGAGTCAGTGAACTCTTTTAAGTCCCTTCTTAAAACATACTTTTATAGGAGAGCTTTTCCCGATCTTATTTGACTTTTATCCCTTTTATTTTATTGTATTTTACTAATTTTATATTAAATTTTCATGCTCTTATCTTTTTTTGTATTATTCTTTACACTTGTTAAAGCACTTTGTAACTTGTTTTTGAAAAGTGCTCTACAAATAAGGATTTATTATATTATTATTATTATTACACGGGAGGAGCTGGTCAATGACCTGAAAAGAGCTGGGACCACCGTTTCCAAGGTTACTGTTGGTAATACACTAAGACGTCATGGTTTGAAATCATGCATGGCACGGAAATTTCCCTGCTTAAACCAGCACATGTCAGGGCCCGTCTTAAGTTTGCCAATGACCATTGGATGATCCAGAGGAGTCATGGGAGAAAGTCATGTCAGGTCAGATGAGACCAAAATAGAACTTTTTGGTCATAATTCCACTAACCGTGTTTGGAGGAAGAAGAATGATGAGTACCATCCCAAGAACACCATCCCTACTGTGAAGCATGGGGGTGGTAGCTGATTTGGGGGTGTTTTTCTGCACATGGGACAGGGCGACTGCACTGTATTAAGGAGAGGATGACCGGGGCCATGTATGCGAGATTTTGGGGAACAACCTCCTTCCCTCAGTTAGAGCATTGAAGATGGGTCGAGGCTGGGTCTTCCAACATGACAATGACCCGAAGAACACAGCCAGGAACCAAGGAGTGGCTCTGTAAGAAGCATATCAAGGTTCTGGCGTGGCCTAGCCAGTCTCCAGACCTAAATCCAATAGAGAATCTTTGGAGGGAGCTCAACTCGCGTTTCTCAGCGACCAGAAACCTGACTGATCTAGAGAAGATCTGTGTGGAGGAGTGGGCCAAAATCCCTC